>NC_045959.1:39553178-39791883 GCF_010909765.2 Amblyraja radiata
TGACCAATAAACATTTTCATTCATTCATTCATTCACTGGGCCTGTATTCACTAGAGTTTAGAAGGATGAGGATGTTTTCACAATTGGGAGACTCTAGGATGAGAGGTCATAGCCTCAGAATTAAAGGATGTTCCTTTAGGAAGGAGATGAGGAGGAATTTATTTAGTCAGAGGGTGGTGAATCTGTAGAATTCTTTGCAGAGATAGATTCTTGATTAGTATGGGTGTCAGGGGTTATGGGGAGAAGGCAGAAGAATGGGGTTAGGAGGGAGAGATGGATCAGCCATGAGTGAAGGTGGAACAGACTTGATCAGATGGCCAAATTCTGCTCCTATCACATATGACCTGATGAGCAGGTGATTTTAAAGCCAAATAATTTATTTTATCATTGCAATGTAGAAAGTAAAGTAACTTTCACAGCAGATTTCCCCATAAATAGCATGATAATAATGAGCTGATAATCTGTGATTTACACTGTTGTTGGGTGTTGGATAAATATTCACCACTGGATCTGTGGAGAACTTACATGTGCATCATCAGTAAAAAGCCATTGTATCTGTTAAATCTACTTGAAAGGATAAATGTAACATCAGCTTCAAGTCTTGTCTGAAGAACCATGTGTTAACAGTACCACATTGTAGATTAGAACTAGGTTTTATGCTAAATCTCTGGAGAGGGACAATGAACCATGGCTGACAGTTAATCTATGAAGGTGGATCAAGTATTTACTTTAAATAAGGAGTAAGCACAATAGTCCAGATTAACCTTTCTGCTTATTTATTTACTTAGGTTAGCTTTGAATTTGGATTCAAGATAACTTACTTTTAAAAATCCCAGATGACAATTATTTAGTTATTTTCTGCTCCTTCAACCTAAGTCTGAACACAATTTCTCATCCACAATTTCTCATCACATTTGCCAATTTTGCTGCCAATTCCCTGTCGGTACAATCCGGGGTCTTTGTTGATGAAGACAAATCAGAGCAGTATCACTACCATCAAGTCATCCTTTACTGAGAGCAATCAACTCTCAACTAACAGCAGTGGTTGATACAATAATGTGTCAAAGGTAATATCACATGGTATACTCATTAATTATAAGTACAACAACATTTTTATAAAATAAATCTTACATCTATGCACCTTTGCTTTAAAACATCTATGCACCTTTGCCCCATCATCAATCAGATCCTCAAAATACTAAACGATGGTGGGTATATGGAACAAGCTGCCGGAGGAGGTAGTTGCGGTAAATACTATCCAAACATTTAAGTGGCATTTGGAGGTATGTGAATAGGACAGATTTAGCAGGTCATTGGCCAGGTGCGGGTATGTGCGATATGTAGATGGGGCATCTTGGGCGAGTGGGCAAGATGGGCCGAAGGGCCTGTTTCCACACTGTGTGACTACAACTTTTTGACTGTTTCCACACTGTATGACTCTACAATGATTTGGACAGATATATGATATGAAGGGTATAGATGGATAGGGCGCAAATGCAGGAAAATGGGACTAGCCCAGAATGCCAACTTGTCTGGCATGGGCAGGATCAGCTTAAGATCCTGTTTCCATCTTGTATAGCTCTCTGACTCTATGGTGAAGTATGCATTGCTTTGCAGATTCCTCATGTCAAAGCTGTTTTGGACTGAAGCTGAAAGGGAATCAACTTCCGGGCATCCAAGTGCTTTGTGGTGATAAGCAGTGCATCATATAGGTCAACGCCTCTTATGCTGGTCAAAGCTTGAATCCTGTTATGTTATCTTTTTTTCATCAGCATTCCACACCATCAACTCCATTTTGCCCCACATAATAAAACTCATAGGGAGCTCGTGAAAAATAATGCTGATAGCTACCCAGAAAGTGGACTGTGTCATATTGTGAAGTTATAGTTGTTGCAAATATGTGATGGTGCTAGACTACTCTGGAGTAGCGCTTAGAATGCCAGAAACCCAAGTTCGATCCCGACTGTGAGTGCTGCCTGTTTGGAGTTTGTACTCGTCCCCGTGACCGCGTGAGTTTTCTCTGGGATTTTTGGTTCCTCCCACACTCCATAAATGTCCAGATTTGTAGGTTAATTGGCTTGGTATAATAGTAAGATTAAACGAGCTTACCAGTTTGAAGTTTGATCTGTATTTTATGAGGAATTACGTGAAGAACCCGTCCAGCACGCATGCGCGACATACTTCAAAGCAGCGGTGTGGAATCACAGGAAACACAATAATTAAAATAAACATAGTAAAGAAAAGGAGAACTAAGATACCCGTGGATCTCTATAATTGAGGGTGGGAGCGGAGGGCACGTAATCCCTCATCGTAACTCCTCATAAAATACAGATCAAACTTCAAACTGGTAAGTTCTCGTTTAATCTTACTATTTTACTTCGGAGTCACGTGAGTGACTACGTGAAGATTTTAAAGCTCTGTGATTTCAAAGCGTGTAACAGTCCATACTTCACTCGCTGCCGAAATCATCCAAGGGGGGAAGTATGTTATCGTAATCAAACCTGAATCTGTTTGTAAAACAACAATGGTATTATTTGAAAATAATAACAAAGAAATTAATGCTCCCCCGGACTAAATTATATATTTTTTGCAGCGTATAAAATTCTCTCTGCAAATGAAACAGGTTTTAATGGCTTGTTGTAGACTGTTTGAAAGTTCTTCCCATGGACCACCCCACTGTTACCAGGTTAGTTCCAGTGGCACATCCATACTGTTAGCCGCTGACGTGGATGCTGCTCTGGTGGAGTGAGATGTGTAAATATCGGTATCCACTCCAGCAGCTCCTAATACCTGTTTGAGCCATTTAGAGAAGGTTTGACTTGGTACCCTGACCCAGTGGCTTTTTTGTGGCTGACCCATTTTGTCTCCCTCGGGAATTTTAGGTTGTGTTGATACATTGTAGAAGGTGAGTCATGACATATAACGGTGGTCAGGTGGGTACGCCCGGAATTTCAATAATGAGTCCTGAAGTTCCTGGTCTGCTCTGTTTTACCAGCTCCTGAATGGTGAATGTTATTTGGTCTGATGTTATGACCATATAGTCCAGTCTGAGTAGGTGAAAAGACTGGACCCTTATGCTGAGACTAAGCCATCAGCATGGCCGTATTCAGGGTAGCTGTTTTCAGTAAGAAATCTGGTGGCCATCCCTTAGGTATGTCAGGACAACACTGACATCACAGATCTTGGTATATCTAGGTCTTGGGAATTTGAATAGAAGGTACCTCTCATTAATTTGGCCACCAGTGGACGAGACCTATGGCCTGTTTCCCTTGGTGCCTGTCTTAGATAGGCTGACAGTGCACTTCTAGCACATTTGATAGTGCTATAGTTCAGACCTGGTGATGACTCTATATTAGTCCATTTACCACCTGTTCTGGATATGGGTTATTTTGTTTAATCGCTAGCACCTTAGCTCTAATGGAAAGGTCCAAGTTAAGTAGCTGGTAATGCTGCTACTATTTTCCCAATTACTCTTGCCACTTTGTCGAATGGTTGGTTGATTGTTAACCATTAATTTGTTATAGGTTTGTGCCAATTATGCTGATTCTCCTTTTGGCAACGTTATAGACATGTGGACTGAGTTAATTGAATACCAGATAGTCCATAGTTGTGGATGGTGTCAACGTAGATTTATCTCGATTGTATGACAAAGCCCAGGCTAAATAAGTTTTTAGTAGCTAATGCTGCTGATTTAGCTAATTCCATGGTTTTGTCTGTTGTTAAATATCATCGAGATATGCCATGACAATATGTTTCCTTAATAGTGTCAGGGCAGGTTTGAACATCTTGGAAAACAGTTTTGGCTCATATTTAGCCCATTAGTCAATAATTTATACTGCCATAGTTACCCCATCCAGGTAAATTTTAGGTATTTCCGATGATCTTTATGAATGGGTACTGAATAGTATGCATCTTTTAAGTCGATGCCTACCATAAAGTATCTTTAGGAAATCCATGTTTGGCAGTTACAAATGTTTTCCATTAAAGTGTGTATACCTGGTGAAAGTATTCAAAGTGGTTAAGTCAATCATGGTGCGACATTCACCATCTTTTTTGTTTTTTTGGTAAATTAATACGGTTCCAAAGGTTCATATTTAGACTTCTTTATGACCCCTTTATATGTCTTCTCCAGTTCAGCTTGTCCCTCATGTTTCCTTTTAGTGAGAGGGTAAAACCCCTTTGGGGTGCATGCTGAACTGGTGGCAAGTTTTTCTTAAATTCAATTTTTATCCTTGAATACTTTTGGTATATAACTACCAAGTGTGATAGTTCCCCCCCCCCCCCCCCCCTCCCTGTTAGCACAATCCCCTCACCTTTTATGTGATGGTAGGAACCATACTCACCTACCTCTACTGTTATTTAGTGGTGTGTTCATTTCTTCGGTTTCTGGTTCCTTGTCCGTTGGGGTGGTGTTGTTGGGGGGGTGGTGCATTTTCCATGGGGCCCGCTCTGGGCCCTGTCCTGAAAGACTTGCGGGGATGGCATGCGGGCCCCGAGCTTTCACCAGTACCATGAAGTAGACGCCTACTGGTGGATGCATGAAGGTACTGCTGTCTGGTTTTGTGTGGTTTGCTCATTCCAGGTCCTGCCCTCATGAGGCCGAATATCTTGGATACTTCGTCCAGTTTTTAGGCTTGATTTGGTAACTTTGCCAGATAGCAGGATCTGTGGTTCTGAGGTCGGCGTTCTCACAGTCCTGTGAATTTTTTAGGTTGATGGCAGGTTTTATGACTTCCTTCCAGATGTTGCGGATCACATACTGTGTTGAACAGTAGGGTCAGGTGTTTTGCCATACTACCCTGCCCCTCTGGAATGAGCATGCAAAATGATAGCCGACGTCAGGGGTATCAATATTGCAAATTAAGATTTTGGGTTTTAAATGCCCTGCTCAATGTACCCCCAATAATGGTATGCACTTTGAGCAAATGCAATTTTGGGGAGACGTGTTAAGTCCAACGCCTCATGACTACCTGTCTTGTTGATATTTTTAAAAAACAGGTAGTAAGCTGGCCGCCAGATTAGGCTGTAACGGCCATCTCGCTCGTGGTGTAGCCACGTAGCGGTATCTCACACCCAGCAGCTCTTCCTGGTCCTGTACCTCAAGCATACTCCCGTTGTTGTTCAGCCAGTGACCCCTCTTCTTGACCATCCCAGCCCTGGTCGCCAACGATCCCCTCTGGTGAGGGAGATGCGATGGCCAGTGCTGTTAGTGCACTGGAGCGGGAGTGTTTGTGCTCCCTTGGCGAGCTTGCCCCAGCTCCCGAGGCAAGTCTCGCTGGAGTTTTTACTCCATGACCTTTCTCTAAGGCTTGGAAACAGACATTTTCTCGCTCTCGGGCGGTAGTTTGAAGTGCCGGCTCTCTGAATGAGCCGGCCTGTCCATCTTCCGTGTGTCTGTCACCAGCCCGCTGCGACTAGTCGCCAACTTTGCTCAGGCGGCTGCCTCTGTCGTTGTCGCGGCGAGTCTCCTTGTCGGAGTATGCAGGGATTACCAGCCGGTCTGTATCTTGATTTGCCTCCAGCCCGCTGCTGTTGGTCAGGCAGCGCTAGCGGACTGGGCTCGGCTCGGTACCCGTGACTGTGGACTGCAGCGTGTGCGGTCCAGGTGCCGCCTCTCGCCCCCCCCCCCCCCCCCCCCACACTGACGGAACACTCCTTCCCTGGAGTCGAACGGGGGCGGTTTTTCTCTGTGCTGCTTTGCTCTTTCCAGCTTTCATCTGGTGCACAAAGAAGAGCAAAGTTTGTCAATTCGAACCTGTGGGTAAGTACTTACCTGACGGTCCGTTCTTTCAAGCTTGTAGCGGGAGCGCCCGTACCCCCGTTCGTCGCTGTTGCACTGCGTGAACGCTCATGTTGCGCATGCATGCTGGATGGGTTCTTCACGTAGTCATTCACGTGACTCTGAAGTAAAATTGTAAATTGTCCCTAATGTGTGTAGGATAGTGTACGGGGATCACTGCTCGGTGCGGACTCAGTGGGCCGAAAGGCCTTTTTCCGCACTGCATCTCAAAACTAAACAAAAAAATTAACATTTCAGGTCCAGAAGCCTTCTCCAGAAGTGGGAGACAATAATGTTTGCCTATCTGCTATATCTGCAACCAGGCTCATCAATTTATCATGATAGGAAAGTGATGTGCTGGAGCAAAAGAAGAAGGTTGAAGAGGAAGAGAGGCAGTCACAAAACACTATTCCATTCTCTAGCTCACATTGCAAATATGTGTGTTTGGATATGCATTGCAAACCCAATGTATAAATCAAATCATATAATATCTCATACAAAGAGCTGCCAATTATCATAATGTATTCCTTTGGTGTTTGTCTTCTGCATCACATTATCATTCCAAATGCTCCTGCTTAGTTCTAATGATCTGACTGTACCAGAATTGGTGCAAACCAGTTGTCTTACCAGGGGAACTTAGGTGATCTTAAGAGGACAACTATAACACTTCACCTGGTTTACAGATCTTCAGTTGTGACTCAATTGGTAACAATGCCAATTTTGCACCAGATACTTTGATTTTCTAATCATACACTTCAGATGCAAACACAAAATTCCAGACTGAGTCACCAACACAGCACAGGAAAACATGCATGACGGAGAAATGGGATGTGAGCTGAAACACTTGGAAGAAATATTTTCTCATCCACAATGGATTCAGTCCATTGGAATCTGTATAATGGCCATTCCAATAATGATGTTGGGTACTGAATAGTATGCATCTTTTAAGTCATGGAATTTTGCAAGTTCTTGTTAGGTACACAGGGTTAATATTAAAAGGGGAATCACCACTGAGGATCGACAAGCAGATACGGAGCTTTCATTTTCATCTGGGAGTCCTGAACTTCCTGAGATATGCAGCAGTGAGTGACATTTGCCAGCTAGATCTTTTTATGCATCTACCACCTCTAGCTCTCACAAGGCACCTTCCATTGAAGAGTACAGGAGTACTTTAAACAGTTGAATGTCATAACAACAATGGGCCAACTGATGACACATGTAGACATTAAAAAGTATGGGTTCCCCTTCGCGGCCAGCGCAGTGGTGCAGCGATAGAGCTGCTGCCTCACACCACCAGGGACCTAAACTCAATTATGACTATGGGTGCTGTCAATGCAGAGTTTGCACATCCTCCCTGTGACCATGAGAGTTTTCCCCAGGTTCTCCATTTTCCTCCCACATTCCAAAGATGTGCAGGTTTGTAAGTTAATTGTCCTCTGCAAATTACATATAGTGTGTGGGACATTGAACTAATGCACAGGTGATTGCTGGTCGGTGTGGACTCTATTGGGCCAAAGGTAGTTTAGACATACAGCGCGGAAATAGGCCCTTCGGCACACCACGTCCACGCCGACCAGCGATCCCCACACGTTAACACTATCCTACACACACTAGGGACAATTTTACATTTATACCAAGCCAATTAACCTACAAATCTGTACCTCTTTGGAGTGTGGGAGGAAACCGAAGATCTCGGAGAAAACCAACTCAGTTATGGGGAGCACGTACAAACTCCGTGCAGATAAGCACCCGTTGTCTGAATCGAACCCAAGTCTCTAGTGCTGTAAACTCTGTAAGGCAGCAACTCTACTGCTGTGCCAACGTGCCATACTTTTTAGTGCAGAGATATAACATTGAAGTCCGATATAGTCCAATTAAAGATATAGACAATAGACAATAGGTGCAGGAGTAGGCCATTCAGCCCTTCGAGCCAGCACCGTCATTCAATCTGATCATGGCTGATCATCCCCAATCAGTACCCCCCATTCCTGCCTTCCCCCTATATCCACTGACTCCAGCTATCTTTAAGAGTCCCGATCTAGCTCTCTCTTGAAAGTATCAAGAGAACCAGCCTCCACCGCCCTCTGAGGGAGATAGTTCAAAGTTCTCCAGTATGGTAGAACAGAGGCCAGGTCTGCACTTTAGCTGATGAGAGGGCAATTCAGTTGCCTGTTAACATCTTGTAAGAAACTGTCCCTGAATCTGGAGGTGTGTGTTTTCAAATTTCCGTATCTCCTGCCTAGAAAGGGATGCAGAGTGGGTAATTGCAGTGCAACTGGTCCTTCATTATCCTTGCCGAGGCAGCATGAAATGCAGTTGGAGTCAATGGAAGGGAGGCTGGTTTGTGTGATGATCTGGGCCTCGTCCGTAACTCTCCGCAAATTCTTGCGGCCTTGGTTGGAGCTCATTCCCAAACCAGGCTATGATGCATCCTGTTAAGAAGTTGGTGAGAGTTGTTGGGGACTTGGCAAACTCCCTAATTTTAAAATTTAAATTTAAACTGAAGGATAATCAATATTTTAAATATATACAGATATGTGACTTTATGAAGAAATATATACAGATTTCAAACTATATTTTTAGACCCTTTAGAAGAAGCAATGAATATTAAGGCTGATTCACAAAAACTAATATCATACTTTTATAATAATATATTAAATAGAGAATTACCCTCAACAGAAGCACTAAGAGAAGATTGGGAACACGAGCTAATGATAAAGATCTCGAAGGATAGATGGGAAAAGTATCTGATGAACACACATAATTGTTCTATTAATGCAAGACATAATTTAATTTAATTCAAATTATTACATAGACTATATTATTCAAAAACGAGGTTGAATAAATTGTATCCAAACGTCTCTCCCAGATGCGATAAATGTTTGTTTCAAAATGCTAATATAACACATTCATTTGTAGGATGTACAAAGTTGAATAAATTTTGGAGCGATATATTTGATATATTTACAAAGCTTTTCAAATCCACAATAGAACCAAAAACGGAATGGATTATATTTGGAATAATAGTAGAAGATATCAATTTAAATAAAGACCAAAACGTTTTTTTTAATTATGGGTTAATAATTGGAAAGAAATTGATACTTAAATTTTGGAAAAATACAACCATACCAACTGTTAAAATGTGGGTTAGGAATATGATGGACATAGCACGCCTTGAAGAAATGAGACTCCGACTAAGAGATAAATATGATCAATTCTTAAGGAGTTGGTCTCCTTTCATCGACTTTTTGGAATCATGTGATGCAGCGGTACCGTAAAGATTGCTGATTTCAGTTCATGCCGTGGATAGATCTACATCTCCGAATAAAGATTTGAAAATTTCTCTTTTAAGGGGCCTTCTCTCCTATTTCTACTTTCTACTTTTTCTTTTTTTTATATACACACTTCACGTTTTTCTATTCTCTACCAACTATTTTTCCTCTTTTTCCCCTTTCTATTGGTTTCTTTTTCTTGTCTTGCTTACTTCCTTCTCAAAACATAAAAGTAGAGGTTGTACATAGAATGGATTACGGTATGACATAGTTGGAACCTAAAATAAGGTTCCACTGTACTGTTTTGTACTGTATTAACTTCTAATAAAATAAACAGAACAAAAAAAACAAAAACAAAAAAACAAAAAGTTTAGTTTAGTGATAAAGTGTAGAAACAGGCTCTTTGGCCCACTAAGTCCACACCAACCAGCGATCCCCGCACATTAACACTACCCTAAACACACTAGGGACAATTTTACATTTATACCAAGCCAAATAACCTACAAACCTGTACATCTTTGGAGTGTGGGAGGAAACCGAAGATCTTGGAGAAAACCGAAGCGGGTCACGTGGAGAACGTATAAACTCCGTACAGACAAGCACCTGTAGTCAGGATCTAACCCGGGTCTCTGGCGCTGTAAGGCAGTAGCTCTACTTCTGCGCCAGCGTACTGAGCTTATCTTGGAAGCAGATGCGGTGTACATGGGGTAGCATATTTGCAAGAAGCAGGTGAAAGAGGTGCCAGAGATAGTCCAACGGACTTTGAGGGCAGGGTGAAAGTTATTTTTCAATATTTAGATCAATTTCACAGAATTCCATACACCTAAAACACATTTAGTACTCTTTAGATTCAATGTGACTAATGCCAAGGGATATTAAATATTCAGTTCAGTTATATTGGTATTAACTTGCTCCTCCCTCACATATCCAGATATTAGGATTATTTCGCGTTTTTTCACCATTAATACTATAAAATAATGAGGTAAATAGATCGGATAGATGCACAGAGTCTCTTGCCCAGAGTAGGAGAATCTAGGACCAGAGGAAATAGGTTTGAGGTGAAGCGGAAACGATTTATTAGGAATCTGAGGGGTAATCCTTTCACACAAAGGGTGGTGGGTGTATGGAACGAGCTGCCAGAGGACATGGTTGAGGCTGGGACTATCGCAACATTTAAGAAACAGTTAGACAAAATACATGGTAGGACAGGTTTGGAGGGATATGGACCAAATACAGGCAGGTGGGACTAGTGTAGCTGGGACATGTTGGTCGGTGTGGGCATGTTGGGCCGAAGGACCTGTTTCCATGCTGTATTTCTCTATGATGCTAGGACCATTATATTCCAACAATTATATAGACCAGTATATGCCAGACAGCCATTTAATGGACTGCATCTTGCAAATAAAAATATAAAAAGAATGACAAATATCAGTATTTCTGGCTTACTGAACCTTCGGATGAACTAAAATAAAAACAATAAATGGTGCAAAACTCAGCAGCTCAGGCCACATTGAGGGACAGAGAGAAATAATTAAATTTCAGGTTGAATTCCCACATTAAAACTGGGAAAGATAGAAAATAAATTGTTTTTAAGTTGCAGAGAATGTGTGGAAGGGACAGATAGGTTAAAGGAATGCCACTGAAACATTGGGTTGCCATGGATATAAGCTCTGAGTTAGATGATGCAATTAATGGGTTAATGCTGAACGCTATAAAAACTATAAAAGATTTTACATTTCTTTGATTAGGTTTTCACTCTCCTCAAGTAATCCATCAACCAGATGACCTGGTTTATAACTCACCCTCACAGTCACCCTGGACTTTTATTTACAGCAAAACTCCCCCCATTCCATCTGGTATTCCCTGTTCCCCCAACATCCACTACAATTTAAAACTGCAGAAGGAATTCAACCTAAAATGTTAACTCTGATTCCCTCTCCATTGATGCTGCCCAACCTCCTGCGCATTTCTAATGCTTTGTGCTGTTATTTCAGATTTCCAGCATCTGCCTTTTTTTAAACATTCATTTAGCATGAGCTGAAATGATTCTGACAGAACACAGATGTGGGAATTTAGCCAGGAAAGCATTGGAATTGTCAAGTGTCGGATGGAAATGTGGGATGAATTTTAAAGTTGTAAAACAGAAAGTACTTTTTAACGTTACAGCCATTAAAGAAAATAATGACCTGAAACCAATGCAGACAGACATGGACAATGTAAACTAACTGATGAACATGGTTTCCTATCATAGATCACAAATATAAAGCTTAAAAACTACAGATGATAATGGAAATTAGTATTTCCTTCCACAGAGTAATGACTGTATGGAACAAACTACCAGTAAAACCATTTAATACAGAAATGGAAAGTACTTTTACTCAAAAGTTTCTAAATGATGAACAGCATGAGATGATCAAAAACAAAATTCTGCTGAGACAACATTCCACAAATATCATCTTTATTGAATAATGGAAGTTAACCTTTAGATAAATAATCAAGAGATTTACTCAGTTAACATAGTATCAAAGGTATCAAAGGTATTTTATTAGTCACATTCACATACACCCAGGTGTAGTGAAGTGAAATGCTTTTTGCCATTTTGCAGCACACAAAAAAAGAATACAGACATAACACCAATAAGAGTCTTAAACATAAAGAACATCCCCCCACAATGGCTCCCACCATGAGGGAAGGCACAAAGTCCAGTCCCCAACCCCAGTTCACCCATAGTCGGGCCCATTGAGGCCTCCACAGTTGCCTCTACGGAGGCCCGATGTTCCAGGCCGTTCCCGCTGGGTGATGTTGCTCCAGCGGCCTGGGAACCCTGGAACGGCCGCTTCCGTACTGGAGGCCGCGGCTTCCGAAGCCAACAAGGCCGCGCCGGTTGGAGCTCCACAACTGGCGATCTCATCTAGAGATCCCAGGCTACCGGTGTAAACTTCAGCGCCGCCGCCCGCAGCTGGTCGCTCCACAGACCCGCAGCTCCGCGATGTTTATCCCGGTGGTCTTCAGCTCACCGGAGCTCAGCGCGGCGACCCGGGCAAGGCATCGCCCGCTCCGCGATAGCGCTCCAGCGCTGTGCCGCCGCCGAAGCCGAGGTTCTGGGCGGTCCCCGACAGGAAACGCCGCTCCAGGCCCGCTGGTAGGCCGCGAGGATGGGTCGAAGCCCAGAGAAAAGCTGCCTCTCCGACCAGGTAGGGACCCTGAAAGGTAGTTTCCCCCTTCCCCCACCCCCCACATAAAAAAGTCTAGACCTCCAAACAAAACACTTTAACTAACTAAAGCAAAAAATAAAAGATGAAGAGACAGACAGCTGCTGGCTGGGCAGCCGTGCACAGGACAGCGCCCCCTGTATGATAGTAGATACCATATAATCAATTCTGAAGGATTTTTGCCATAGATAATTAAATATGGCTTGATAAATTAATGTCAATGTGATCAATCTGGATGGGACTTTTGTCAATCACACTTAATAAATAATCTGCTGAGAGTCAAATAGTGGACCCATCTCCATCCTGAATTTGTTCCAAAATGTGATTGATTTTACAGTAGATTGCAAAGCACTTCTTACAGTGATATAACTTAGTGTGATAGATGCACAATATTAGATAAGAAAATAATCTCCATTATTCACTTTTCAAATTACCACTGTTGAATTTATGTGCAAATGGGCATATTTACAAATTGTAATTTAATTGTAAATTGAAATTAAGCATGACATTAAATATCAGCAAATGCATTTTCTCCTGGATTATGTTTTAAACTACCATTTAGATGAATGGCTTAGCTGATGAAACATGTTGCCTACTTTTTAAGCTATTTATATGTTTCGCTGAGCAAGATATAACTTAGCAGTTCAGTTTGACTGTGAAGAAAAGTATTGAATGCCTATTGGTCTTTCAGCACCACTTTATCACAGTCATTTCTCTGTAATTTGGGAGAAAGTAGACTGTTTTGGTCTGTATTGTGTGATTGACGCCTGACTAATTACAGTCAGGGTGAAGCAATACAGAAAATAAAAACAAATGGTTTAGCTGAGGTGTGTCCATGGTGACACTTTGAATTATTTAGCTCCCTTTTATTTTCTTCTCTCATCAAACAATATGAGGGGTGACAGGATCGACTACTTTGATGCAACATAGTTTTAGGACATATCTTTCTGCTAAC
The DNA here is from genome assembly GCF_010909765.2 of Amblyraja radiata. NCBI lineage: Eukaryota > Metazoa > Chordata > Chondrichthyes > Rajiformes > Rajidae > Amblyraja > Amblyraja radiata. Next base: position 39,566,397 of record NC_045959.1, read on the forward strand.
TGTTTGAAAGCCTCTTATTTGCTTTAATTTTTGCAATTCTATTGCATTAGTGCCACTTTTTAATTGGTGCTTTCCTTAATTGTATTCTATAGCTGACTAGTTTGTAAGTCTAGTGTAGGTAAATCATGAACAGTATTATTGATATCAGCAAATGTAGTTCATAGTTGAAAGTTTGTCAAATCTTTATCTTAACATGACCTCTGATATAACAAATTAAATTTGAAATGTGATTATTGGTTACTGTAATTATATGAAAGAGTTGAACCAGCCTCACATGACTACTCCCACACCTTTTCTCTTGCTCAGCAGCTCTTACTCCTTTCAAATCTTTTTTTCACCATCTACTCCATTTAAACTTCATGTTGCTTTGAGAATGTAACCAACACAATGAAGGACCATTGATTCCCCGGTCACTCCCTCTTCACTCTCCAGTCAGGCTAAAGATACAAAGGCCTGAAAGCACGTGTATCCAGATTGAGGAGCAGTTTCATCCCCTCTGTTATCAGACTATTGAAGCATCCACTCATAAACTAGGGTCTAGTCCCAATTTTCCAACCTACCTCACTACACACCATACTTATTTTTATCTGTGCAGGTTTCTCTGTAACTGTAGCGCTAACATGTTATCTATATTACGAAAAGTAAGATCTTGACCACTTCCTTGTTTTTGTTTCATGATTTTTGAAAAAACGCTGTCACTTATGGCTGTGATTTTTGGCCATCTAACTCAGAGTCCCCCTCCACTACGCAGCACAAGAGGATTTGTCCAATCGATGAAAAATAAAGAGTTATTAATGTTTTAAAATGTTGCCATTCTCTCTGCTGCCCCTGCTGGAGGGACTATAAAACATGGAAGTGTTATGCCTCACTCAGTCTCTGTGGCGCGACTCACATCGCAGCGGCCTCTGCAGTTCGTCTGTCTTTTTTTTTTGTCGCATTTAAATGTAGTTATAGTGGGGGGTTTTTAACTGAGTATGTGTGTAGGGCGCGAGGGGTGGGGGGGTTGGTGGGGGAAACTTGTAAATCTTTTCCCTGTACGGAGAACCTGACCTTTTCTTTGTTGGGTCTCCATTGTCGTTGGGGCCTAGCACTGTGGGCGGCCTCCAACTGGAATGACCTAGGGCTCCAGTCGCGGAGCCTGCGGACTTACCCACCATCGCGGAGCTGGCCGAGTTCGGAGCGGGAGGTGCTGTGATGGCGAGCTGCTGCGGCCTGACCCCGGAGATTCGGAGGCTCCAACCGCAGGTCTGGTGGACAGTGACACCGGGAGCCCGTGGGTCCCTGGTGGGAGACTGCTTTTCGGGGCTTCCGCTATGGTGACTTTTCCCGCCCGAGTTGCGGGGTTGAAAAGTACATGAAGCAGGGCCTTACAACGCCCGGCGTGGCTTTAACGGCCGTGGGACTTGCAGCTCCTGCCAGGGGCTCCAACACCAAGACCCGGAGCGCGGCCTTGCATCACCCGGCGTGGCTTTAATGGCTGCGGAAAACACATACTATCGCCCGCCGAGGGCTTTGACTCTGACATCGGGAGGAGAATGAGGAGTGCAGGGGAGAGATAAGACTTTGCCTTCCATCACAGTGAGGAGGAGGTTCACTGTGATGGATATTTGTGTAAATTGTGTTGTGTCTTGGTTATTTTTCTTGTGTGTATGACTGCAGAAACCAAATTTTGTTTGAACCTCAAGAGGTTCAAATGATAACAAATAAATTGTATTGTATTGTATTGCATTGCAAGATGGAGGAAGCGAGAGGGTCACGTCTCTCTGAGCTGTGAATAACACTGAACACATCTCTACTCATCTGTGAGTGCCCTTAATGTGGTTTGAAACTGAAAATGTGGTTGCTTTGAAAAGCTGCACTGCAAAAATGGTCGTTGTTGGTGGTGGTAACTGCTTTGAAATGCTGCACTGCAAAAATGGTAATTGTTGGTGGTGGTAACTGCTTTGAAATGCTGCACTGCAAAAATGGTCGTGATTTGGTGGTGGTAACTGCTTTGAAAGGCTGCACTGCAAAAATGGTCATTGTTGGTGGTGGTAACTGCTTTGAACTGCTGCACTGCAAAAATGGTCGTTGTTGGTGGTGGTAACTGCTTTGAAATGCTGCACTGCAAAAATGGCTGTTGTTGGTGGTGGCAACTGCTTTGAAAGGCTGCACTGCAAAAATTGTTGTTGGGGGAAACTTGACAACTTCCTGTTTGCACTGTATATTGATTTTAGATAAAACGCTATCACCTGCGGCTGTGATTTTTGGCAATATTACTCAGTCCCCCACTGCTCATCAGGTGCAGAGGATTCTTCTCATCAATGAAAAACTAAAAGTGTTATTAGTGTTTAAAAAAAATGTTGAGAATCTCTCTCCTGTCAATCACGCCATGAAGCCCACGCCCCTTCCGGTTGGAGGGGGGAGGGATTATAAAACCCAGAAGTGTGGGTGTGGCTCAGTCTCTGCAAAATGCGGGAGAGAGAGGTTACGACTCTCTCTGGGCCTGTGAATCAACTGAACTGACTGAATGTCCACTGAATTGTGAGTGTGGCGGTTATGTGATGTTTTGTGTAGTTTTATAGTGGTTTTATGGTGGTTTCACCCTGCTTGAAATGGTATGTAACTGCATTTGAATGTGGTGGCCTGGCACCCTGCATGAAATGGCATGAAACTGCATTTGAATTTGGTGGCCTTGCACTCTGCTTGGTGACATGAAACTGCACTTGAATTTGGTGGCCTTGCATCCTGCTTGGTGGCATGAAACTGCACTTGAATTTGGTGGCTTTGCACCCTGCTTGAAATGGCATGAAACAGCACTAGCATTTGGTGACCTTGCACCCTGCTTGATGTGGCATGATACTGCACTTGAATTTGGTGGCCTTGCATCCTGCTTGGTGGCATGAAACTGCACTTGAATCTGGTGGCCTTGCACCCTGCTTGAAGTGGCATGAAACTGCACTTGAATTTGGTGGCCTTGCAACCTGTTTGAAATGGCATGAAACTGCACTTGAATTTGGTAGTCTTGCACCCTGCTTGAAATGGCATGAAACCGCACTTGAATTTGGTGCCCTTGCACCCTGCTTGAAATGGCATGAAACTGCACTTGAATTATTTGGTGGAATTACACCCTGCTTGAAGTGGCAAGAAACTGCACTTGAATTTGGTGGCCTTGCACCCTGCTCGAAGTGGTCGGAAACTGTACGTGAATTCGGTTGCCTTGCACCCTACTTGAAGTGGTCGGAAACTGCACTTGAATTCGGTGGCCTTGCACCCTGACTGAAGTGGGAGGAAACTGCACATGAATTCTGTGGCCTTGCACCCTGCTTGAAGTGGCAAGAAACTGTACTTGAATTTGGTGGCCTTGCACCCTGCTAGAAGTGGCAGGAAACTACACGTGAGTTTGGTGGCCCTGCACACTGCTTGAAGTGGTTGGAAACTGCACTTGAGTTTGGTGGCCCTGCACCCTGCTTGAAGTGGTATGAAACTGCACTTGAATTTGGTGGCCTTGCACCCTGCTCGAAGTGGTCGGAAACTGCACGAATTCTGTGGCCTTGCACCCTGCTTGATGTGGTTGGAAACTGCACTTGAATTTGGTGGCCTTGCACCCTGATTGAAGTGGTAGGAAACTGCACATGAATTCTGTGGCCTTGCACCCTGCTTGAAGTGGTCGGAAACTGTACCTGAATTTGGTGGCCTTGCACCTTGCTTGAAGTGGTATGAAACTGCAATTGAATTTGGTGGCCGAGCACCCTGCTATAAGTGGTAAGAAACTGCACTTGAATTTGGTGGCCTTGCACCCTGCTTGAAATGGTAGGAAACTGCATTTGAATTTGGTTGCCTTACACCCTGCTTGAAATGGAATTTCAAGGACTAGCCATGAGTGAGCTGCCAGCACCTCAGGCTTGAGTGACTGAGCTGCCACCCGAAGAATCTATTTGGCCCACAATGTCCATAGTAGCCTATGGAAACCAGTCCCTTCAGCCCACAATACCCATACTAGCGCTCCAGAAAGCCCCACAAGAGCCCCGAGTACCGACGAGTGGCCATTACCGTAAATCTCCGTGTTCGAATCAGGGCAAACTTGGGAGAATTCTTGGAATGAACTCGTACCATAGGACAGGGCTTTTACAGCTAATGCAGCGCCAGAGAACTGGGTCCCACTGAGAAGCGCGGAGGGGTATGTAGTTGTGCGCAACATCGTGCGGGGCTCTGAAATTTTTGTAGCAGACGAAATCTTCGCGCGCCAAAGGCCTGTCGCATAACTGATGGCCAAAGTGGGACAAGCCCAAGACCCAGGTGTGATGCAATGTCTCACCTCCAACAGCAGCAAAAGCAGGCAAACGATCGCCGGGCTCGGCCTGGGGCTCACGGCGTTGTGGTCTGGATCCGCCCCCACTTCTATTCCCAGAGCGGGGCCAAGAAAATTGGAGATAGGCACAAAATGCTGGAGTAACTCAGCGGGACTGGCAGCATCTCTGGAGAGAAGCAATGAGTGACGTTTCGGGTCAAGACCCTTCTTTCGGACTAAAGAAGAGTCTCGACCTGAAACATCACCCATTGCTTCTCTCCAGAGATGCTGCCGGTCCCACTGAGTTTTACTCCAGATTTTTGTGTCCATCTTGAAATGACGTCACACACTCCAGACGGCTGTGCGGTCGAATGAAATCGCGCGAGACCTTCGCGGGACCCTCGCGGCTCAACGCGACCACGAGGTCATGTAATTAGTGTGCCAAAGACACGTAAGTGGGACAGGCCCATAAGGCAGCAACTTTACCGCTGCACCACCGTGTCACACAAATGGTTAGGTTATAAAGCCTGTGGGCTGTTTCGAGCTAACTGACCATCAGAGAATCTTCAGTTGCCAGCTGTTCATGGTTGACTCCCATGAATACCCAGCCAGAAATGGAAAGCTGAAACAAAGTAAAAGTCAGGTAACTTTTTGTTCCTCTGTTAGACTCACCATTAAGTTGAATGCTGAATACTAACATGCTGGAGAGAGGGTAGGAGGATGCACTTTGCGGCTTTACATCGTCAAGGGCTAACTTAAAAACATTCATTTGAAAGGAACCACCTACCATGTGGTAAAAGGTACCTACTTAAATTATTTTCCTTTATGTTATTATTGTATTGGTAGTATTTCAATGTGATTTTAATTAAATTCGTTGTTTTTTGTTTAATTAAAATCTTGTTTTTTAAATCTATTTTAATAGTTTTTAAACCTCTCTGAAGCGTTTTTGCTTCTCGCAGTCGACAGCAGATCTGTCAGTGGATGCAGTAAAGCAGGATATTCGGCATAAGAGGAAAATGTGGTTAAAAAAATCATAATTATTCTTGCACTGGAATTTTTGCATATGTCATAAGGGAATGAGAAAGCATGATTCAAGAAAGCTGACACAATAATTTCTTTGACAACCCATTCAGTGCTTGTCTGCTGAACTCCACTAATGGAAGCTGATGACTGTCAAAGCACATTCAGAAATTAGGCCCTGTCAGATCTGAGTGCACTATTCAAGCTGCACTAAACAAACAGGCAATTGCTGTGATTAGGTAGGGTAATAGCATGGGTAGGAATACCAATTTTTTTTTTAAAGTATGGAGGCAATCTGAAAATACTTTTGTAACTTTTTTAATCTTCTGAAGTAAACTTAAGGGCAAGGCCACTAATAGAGCTCAATCATAGGCAGATCCTTTAAGCACATTTGCAAAATATTTGATATTGTGGAATAATACGAGACATTCATGTATGTTTGCATAATTAGAAATATTTAATGGTTAGTTAGACACAACTTTCTCATCTGTATCAGGTACTTTATGTGACATCTTCAATCGTTCTAAACGGTGTTGGTATTTAGATTAAAGAAAGGATTATATATTTCAAATTGAAATATTTTTAAACGATTGCACACAAATAAACTTGTAATTAAAACAAAAATACCATTATAATTGTAAATGTCTGTCTGTCTGTCTGTCTGTCTGTCTGTCTGTCTGTCTGTCTGTCTGTCTGTCTGTCTGTCTGTCTATTTTTTTCCTTAACTAAAACTCCCATCTTGTCCTCTTCCGGTTTGCATTGTATTTACATATGCGATATGATTTTTCGCCACCTTACTCTCCAGGAGGGCGATGCCACTTCCGGCACCCACTGTCAATAACTGGGGCAAGGGGAATAAATCCCCGGAGGCCGGGCTGAGTCTATGAGTCCAGAAGCCGTTCGCCCCGAAGCAGTCCGACCCAAAGCCGCCCGCCCCGAAGCCGCCCACCCCAAAGCCATCCGCCACGAAGCCATCCGCCCTGAAGCCGTCCTGAAGCCATCCGCTCCGAAGCCATCCTGAAACCGTCCACCCCAAAGCCATCCTGAAGCTGTCCGCCCCGAAGCTGTCCCGAAGACATCCACCCCAAAGCCATCCCGAGCACGAGAACTGCCCCGGGCCCGGGAACCGCCACGGGGCCGGGAGCCGCTGAGCCCGGCCAGCAGCTGCTGAACTCGGCTGGAGTCAGAGCCCTGGGCGGGAGCCGCTGACTGTGGCCGCAGTCGGAGCTGATGTGGGAGCCGCTGAGTGAGGCCGGAGCCGGGAGGCTACAGTTAGGCAGCAGTAGGCCATGGCAGCGGTACGCCACAGCAGCGCTCCCCCACCCACCGGACCCCGACAGTCCCCGTCTGAAGCCGACCTTGCCCCCTGGCTACAGGACGCTCCAACCTGTCCCCGAATGAAGCCGTCCCCGTCGCCAACTGCAGGACGTTCTCCGCCTGAAGCCGGTGGGGAGCGGCAGCGGTAGGCCATGGCCATGACAGTGATAAGCCACAGTAGCGGTAGGCAGCGCCAGTGACAGCGATAGGCCACAACAGCGTTAGGCCACGGCTGCGGCAGGCCACGGCAGCAATAGGCCACAACAGCGGTGGGCCACGGCAGCGGCAGGGGTAGGTAGTGGCAGGGTTAGGCAGTGGCAGTGAGAGGCCAGGGTAGTGGTAGGCCGCGGTAGGTCACGGAAGAGCAGCCCCCCCCCCCCCCCCACCCCACCAGCCCCGACCGGCCCCGCCTGAAGCAGCCCCCCTCCCCGGATGCAGAACGCTCCCCGCTTGAAGCCGTCCCCGTTCCGCGGCTACAGAAAGCTCTCGCCGGCGCCCACCTGAAGCCGTTCCCAGCTGCAGGATGTTCCCCCACCCACCACCTGAAGCCGTCCCCATCACCCAGCTACAGGAAGCTCCTTGCCGGCCGCCACCTGAAGCCGTCCATAGCAGCAGGACGCTTCCCCCCTCCCACCACCAGCCACCAACTGAAGCCATCCCCCTCCCCCGGATACAGGACTCCCCCCACTCTGTCTGAAGCTGTCCCCGTCCCAGGCTCCAGGACGCTCCCGCCAGAAGCCGTCCCTCTCCCTAGCTGCAGGATCCTCCCCGCCGGCCCCTGCCTGAAGCCGTCCCCGCCACCGGCTACGGAACGCACCCCCCATTTGGCCCACAACATTCGTACTAGCCCTCCAGAAATCCCCGACTACAAGATGCTCCCCCCCTGCCTGAAGCTGTCCACCTCCCCCGGCTGCAGGATGCTCAACACCCCCCAACCACCCCACCAGTCACCGCCTGAAGCTGTTGAGGAACGCCAGTGACAGGCCACATCAGCTGCAGGCCACGGTAGGCCACGACAGCAATCGGCAAGGGCAGGGGTAGGAAGCGATAAGCAGCAGCAGTGGCAATGGTAGGCCATGGCAGCACTCCCCCACCCCCTCCAGCAGCCCCCGACAGGCTCTGTCTGAAGCCGTCCACTCCCCAGCTACAGAACGCTCCCGCTGGTCCCTGCCTAAAGCTGTCCCCGTACACGTACCCCGGCTACAGAATGCTCCCGGCTCCCTGCGCCTGAAACTGATCCACCCCTGGCTGCAGGAAGCACCATGCCAACCCCTGCTTGAAGCCGTCCCCCTCCCACGACTGCAGGATGCTTCCCGGCACTCACCTGAAGCTGTCCGTCCCTAGCTGTGGGATGTTCTCTCACCCACCCCACCCCACCGGTCCCCACCTGAAACCAAAGATCTTAGAGCAGTGCAAGATGGGTTACTCTCACGCAAACGTGTAGCACGCTCATGGGCGGATTCATGGGTAATTATAGGACCCATTTTAGCGACCAGTCCCCGCCATCTTGTTCCGCCATCTTGCTCCGCCATCTTGTTCCGCCATCTTGCTTCCGGCCAAAGATCGGATCTTTGTTTCCGCAGCGGGGAGAGGAAGTGTGGGGCCCGGGGCAGCGGGGAGAGGGAGTGTGGGGCTCGGGGAGAGGGAGAGGGAGTGTGGTGCCCGGGGCAGCGGGGAGAGGGGGTGTGGGGCCCGGGGAGAGGGAGAGGGAGTGTGCGGCCCGGGGAGAGGGAGTGTGGGGCCCGGGGCAGTGGGGGGAGGGAGTGTGGGGCAGTGGGGAGAGGGAGTGTAGGGCAGCGGGGAGAGGGGCATAGGAGGAGGGGGGGGAGACATTGTAGTGTGGGGGCAGGCGAGGGAGTGCCAGGGCAGGGGGCGGGGGGGATAAGGCCTAATGTGTGTGAAGTTGCGGGGAGGTTTACAATGTTTCTTATTTAATGTCCCTTGTCTAGTCTGAAATAAAGTTCAGCATTGGATCAGAAGAAATATAATTGTGTGTGTTATATGATTATATACATTTATATCACATTCATGTATGTGTGTTTATAAACATTTTATTCTTTAACAAGAATTAACAGAATTATGAACTAACAGAATTATTCATCTAACCCTATATCACACACGCAGGACGCCCCCCCCCCCCCCCCCAACCAGCCCCTGACAGGTCCCACCTGAAGCCGTCCCCCTTCCCCTTGCTGCAGGATTCTCTCCCCCCCGCCCCCCCCCACCCCTATCGGCACTGGACAACCTGCACCTGAAGCCGTCCCACTCCCCCACTCTACCCCGCCTGAAGCCATCCCCTTCAGCCAGCTGCAGGACGCTGCCCCTCCCCCCACCCCCACCAGCCCCTGACAGCCCTAGCCTAAAGCCGTCCTCATCCATCAGCTGCAGGACGCTCGCCTCCCACCTCCGATAGCCCCATCCTGATGACGACCCCCTCCCCCGCTACACTATGCACCCCCTACCAGCCCCTGCCTGAAGCCATCCCATCCCCAGCTGCAGGCGACAGCAGCGGCAAGGGGTGTCAGCAGTAGTCCACGGCAGGGGTAGGCAGCGGCACGCGTAAGTCAGTGGCAGGGGTAGGCAGCAGTAGGCCACGACAGTGGTAGGCCACGGCAGTGCTCCCCCCACGGCCCCCGACAGGCCCCGCCTGAAGCCCTCCCCCAGCTGCAAGATGCTCCCCCCTTCCCCAACGGCCCCCGACAACCCCCGCCTGAAGCTGTACCCCTCCCTCGGCTACAGGACGCAACGAGAGATGCAGCAAAAAAGAATGGACTGAATAAATCTTCTGAAGACCAGACATTTGATCTACCTCCTGATTTCGCCTTGTAGGAGGTGATTGCATTCAGTCCCCGCGCAGCTGCCGAACATCTGTCTCATCCTCCAGTTTGGAGCAGAAGTCCCTTTTGGCCTTTTTGATAGCCTTACCAAGGTCATATCTGGACTTCTTGTTGACCACTGTATCATCAGACATGAATGCCCGGTGTCTGGTCTTCAGAAGAATGCGGATCTCAAAGTTCATCCAATGCTTCTGATTGGGAAACATTCGGAAGGTTTTTGTAGGGATGTAGTCCTTCACACATTTCTTTATGAAGTCTGTAACGACTGTCGTGCATTCGTTCAGGTCCGTTGCCAAGTCCCTGAACTTTACAGAAATGAGGGCGAGTGATAGAGCGATAGGCATCCTTGATGGTGGTGTAGCAGTGGTCGAGGGTGTTTGGTCCTCTGGCGCAGCAGGGGACATGTTGGTTGATGTTAGGGAGCGATTTCTTGAGGTTTTGCTTTATTGAAGTCCCCAGCTGTGGTGGTAAATGCCTCGGGGTAAGACGTCTGGTGTTTGTTGACCACAGCGTGCAGCTCCTCCAGTGCCAGACGGACATCTGCCTGGGGTGGGATGTAGACCGTGGTGAGGATAATGGAGGTGAATTCCCTTGGAAGGTAGAAGGGGTGGCACTTCACCGCCAGATGTTCGAGGTGTGGATAGCAGGAGTTGGACACATGGCCTATGTATTTCACCTCGCTTACCCTGAATTTGCATTTGTGAGGGTTCAGCTTGAGGTTGATGGCCTTGGCGCAATCCAGGACCTTCATCAGATTTGCATAGTGTTCTTCGACAGTTCATCCCACAACGAAGATGTCATCCACTACAATGGAGCATGGGTAGCCTGCAAACAAATGCTCCATAGCTTGTTGAAATACTTCACTAGCAGAGCTTATGCCAAAAGGCATGCGAAGAAATCTGTAACGCCAGAACGGAGTGCTGAAAGTGGTTAACCTGGAGGAGTTGTATTCCAGCAAAATTTGCCAGAATTAATTCTTGGCATCTAGTACTGTGAATACAGTTGCCTTCAGCCATCTGCGCTGCAATCTCATCCACAGTGCGCATGGGATAGTGAGGTTGTTTAATGGCTGCGTTTATGTCCTCAGGATTGATACAAATCCGTATTTCATCTTTATTCTTCTTCGTTGCCACGACCATGGTGGAAACCCAATCTGAGAGGTCAGCGACGGGAGCAATCACACCAAGAGACACCATTCTGTTAAGTTCACTTTGAACACAGTCCCGTGCATGGGGGAATCTTATGAGCTGGGCGAACAACTGGAAATACCTCAGGGTTAATGGTAATTGTGTACCTGATACGCAACCTGCCCAGCTTATCGTCAAACAAAATATTGTATTGTGTCCGGATTTGTTGGCTGAAGCCATAGGCTGTAGTTAGATGACAAACAGAAGAGCTGAAAGAGACAAGACCCATGTCTTGATATGCGTTGGTACCCAATAGAGACGGCACATTCTCACGAACCAGATTGAAACTCAGGTTGTGGACATGTGAGTTAAGACAGCAGCGTAACGTGACTTGACTGATAGGGTGCATTGGACCTCCTGCAAATGGGACAAGGCAGGCAGCCGTTGGAGAGACAGTCTCTGTTTTTGTAACTTTTCAAACACAGCTAAACAGATAACATTGCATCTGGTGCCTGTGTCAGCTTTCAGATAAAAGTTAGAAACATAGAAACATAGAAAATAAGTGCAGGTGGAGGCCATTTAGCCCTTCGAGCCAGCATCGCCATTCATTGTGATCATGGCTGATCATCCCCAATCAATAACCCGTGCCTGCCTTCTCCCCATATCCCTTGATTCCACTATCTCCTAGAGCTCTATCTAACTCTCTCTTAAATCCATCTAGTGATTTGGCCTCCACTGCCCTCTGTGGCAGAAAATTCCACAAATTCACAACTCTCTGGGTGAAAAAGTTTTTTCTCACCTCAGTCTTAAATGGCCTCCCCTTTATTCTAAGACTGTGGCCCCTGATTCTGGACTTGCCCAACATTGGGAACATTTTTCTTGCATCTAGCTTGTCTAATAGCAAGATTAAACGAGAACTTACCAGTTCGAAGTTTGATCTGTATTTTATGAGGCGTTACGATGAGGGATTACGTGAAGAACCCGTCCAGCACGCATGCGCGACATACTTCAAAGCAGCGGTGTGGAATCACAGAAGACACAATAATTGAAATAAACATAGTAAAGAAAAGGAGAACTTAAATACCAGATGATCTCTATAATTGAGGGCGGGAGCGGAGGGTACGTAATCCCTCATCGAAACTCCTCATAAAATTCAGATCAAACTTCGAACTGGTAATTTCTCGTTTAATCTTACTATTTTACTTCGGTGTCACGTGAGTGATTACGTGAAGATTTTAAAGCTCTGTGATTTCAAACCGTGTAACAGTTCATACTTCACTCGCTGCCGAAGTCATTCGAGGGAGGAAGTATGTTATCGTAATCAACCATGAATCTGTTTGTAAAACAATAATGGTGTTATTAACAATAACAAGACCAAAATGCTCCCCCGGGCTTAAATTATATATTTGCAGATTCTAATACTTTTTCTGCAAATGATACAGGTTCTACCAGCGGCTTGTTATAAAAAGTTTGGAACGTATACTCCCTAGACCACCCCGCTGTAGCCAGGATGTGGTCCATAGGCACGTCCATCCTCTTAGTCACCGATGTGGATGCTGCCCTGGTGGAGTAAGATTTATACACGTTAGTATTTACTCCAGCAACTCCCAGTACCTGCTTGAGCCACTTGAGATAGTTTGGCTCGTCACCCGACCATGAGGTTTCTTGTGGATGACCCATGGCTTTTTCTCTCACTCTGAGATTTCTTATTGTGTCGATGTAATTCAATAAGTGGGTCATGACACATAACCGTGGTTCAGGTGGGTATGCCCGGAATTCCATGACTGGACCTGATGTTCCTGGTCTGCTCTGTTTGACCAGCCCCTGAATGGGAAATGTGACACGGTCTGGTGTTATAACCATATTGTGCAATCGTAGTAGATGGAGGAACTGGACTCTTTGTGCTGAGACAAGGCCATCAGCATGACCGTCTTCAGGGTAGGCTGTTCCAGGGTGAGGGACCTGGCTGGTGACCATCCCCTAAGGTACGTCAGGACCACACTGACATCCCAGATTTGGGTGTACCTAGGTCTGGGGGATTAGAGTTGAGTATGCCTCTCCTGAGTTTGATTACCAGTGGGTGGTACGCTATGGCCTGCTGTCCTGGTGCCTGAGTTAAGTAGGCTGACAGAGCACTTCTGGTTGTATTAATGGCGCTGTAGCTGAGTCCTTCATTGTGGTGAAGACCTGCCAGGAACTCCAGTACAGGTTTTGTTGTAGTTTAATATGTAGTTCCTGTATTTGAACAGTATCTTCCCACATTTTGATGTTCGCCGTGTATGTTCCCTAGTGGATATGCGATGGGATGCTGTCATCGTGTCGATAGTGCTGTCTGACAAATCCAGGCCCAGCAGTGGTCTTTCCAATTCTGCAACCCAGGCCCAGCAGTGGTCTTTTCAAATCTGCAACCCAGTAGTTTAATTTATCGTGGCATGGGTGGCTTATGCCTGATACTGGGTGAGTTGATAAGTCTGGGCTACTGGGAAAAATCATTACGGTTTTAATGACCATGTCGAGGACCACTGGGAACCATGACTGTGTAGGTTAGTCGGGTACTATCAAAATACCTGAAGCAGAGTCCATCTGTATTTTGCGTAGTACCTGACTGATGAGGCCGTAGTACCTGACTGATGAGGCCGTAGTACCTGACTGATGAGGAAGAAAATGGAAGAACATAGAGATTAGATTCCCCCCCCCCCCCAGTTCAGTGGGAATGTATTCATTGCCGCTGCCTCAAGGTCTGGTTTCATGCGACATACATCGGTACGTGGTGATTCAATTGGAATACAAGGAAATCGATATCTGGTGTTCCATATTGCTTTGTAATTTCAGCAAATACTTTGGTTTAATATGTCTGTTTACAGTATTTAGCTCACCTGGTAGGTAAGTTGCTGATGGTCAAATATGTTTGACAACATACGGTTACCAATTGTTAAATAAATTGTCACATGATATCGATTTTATTCCGCCCAAGTGGTTTGGTATATGCCACCACTGTGATGTTGTTAATTTATAAACGAACATGCAAAATGGTGCACTACTGAACAATATGCTTTTACCCATAGAACGTACTCAATATTTCCAACTAGGTTTTATGCCCAGTGTCTGTAGTGATGACGACTCCAGATTAGTCCATTTACCACCTGTTCTGGGTATGGGTTATTTTGTTTAAACACTAGCACCTTAGCTCTAATGGAAAGGTTCAAGTTAAGTAGCTGGTAATGCTGCTACTAATTCCCAGTTACTCTTGCCACTTTGTTGAATGGTTGGTTGATTGTTACCATTAATTGTTACAGGTTGCCATACGCTGACTCTCCTTTTGGCAATGTTATAGACAAGTGGATAGAGTTAATTGAATACCAGATAGTCCATAGTTGTGGATGGTGTCAACGTAGATTTATCTGGATTGTATGACAGAGCCCAGGCTAAATAAGTTTTAGTAGCTAATGCTGCTGATTTAGCTATTTCCATGGTTAATATCTGTCGTTAATATCATAGAGACATGCCATGACGATATGTTCCTTAATAGTGTCAGAGCTGGTTTGAATATCTTGGAAAACAGTATCTGCTCATATTTAGCTATTGTCAATAATTTATACTGCTATAGTTACCCCATCCAGGGGTATCTTTTAAGTCGATGTCTACCATAAAGTATCCTAGGAAATCCACGGTTAGCAGTTACAAGTTTCCATAAAGTGTGTATACCTGGTGAAAATATTCAAGTGGTTAAGTCAATGATGGTGCGACATTCACCATCTTTGGATTTTTGGTACCAAAGGTTCATATTAGACTTCTTTAAGACCCCTTTGTATATCTTCTCCAGTTAGCTAGTCCCTCATGTTCTTTTTTGGTGGGAGGGTAAACCCCTTTGGGGTGCATGCTGAACTGGTGGCAAGTTTCTTAATTCAATTTTTATCCTTGAATACTCATACTCATACTCATCTGCGTTCTCTGTTGTTTAGTGGTGTGTTCATTTCTTCGGTTTCTGGTTCCTTGTCTGTCGGTATGGTGTTGTTGGGGGGTGGCGCATTTTCCATGGGGCCCGCTCTGGACCCTGGCCTGAAAAGGCTTACGGGGGCTGGCATGTGGGCCCCGAGCTTTCACCAGTACCATTAAGTAGATGCCTACTGGTGGACGCGTGGAGGTACTGCTGTCTGGTTTTGTGTGGTTTGCTCATTCCAGGCCCTGCCCTCATGATGCCGAATATCTTGGATACTTCGTCCAATTTTTAGACTTGAATTGGTAAATTTACCAGATAGCAGGATCTGTGGTTGTGAGGTCGGCGTTCTCACTGTCCTGTGAATTTTTTAGGTTGAGGGCAGGTTTTATGACTTCCTTCCAGAGGTTGCGGTCGCATACTGTGTTGAACACTAGGGTCAGGTGTTTTGCCATACTACCCTGCCCCTCTGGAATGAGCATGCGAAAATGATAGCCGACGTCAGGGGTATCAAATGCAATTTAAGATATTTGGGTTTTTAAATGCCCTGCTCAATGCACCCTCAATAATGGTAGACACTTTGAGTAAATGCAATTTTGGGGAGGCGTGATAAAATCCAATGCCTCATGACTAACTGTCTTGGAGAGGTTTTTTGGAAAGACAGGTAGTAAGCTGGCCGTCAGTTTAGACTGAAAAGGCCATCTCGCTCGTGGTGTAGCCACGTAGCGGTATCTCTCACCCAGCAGCTCTTCCTGATCCTGTACCTCAAGCATACTCCCGATGTTGTTCAGCCAGTGACCCCTCTTCTTGACCAGCCCAGCCCTGGTCACCATCGATCTCCTCTGATGAGGGAGATGGCCAGTGCTGTTAGTGCACTGGACCGGGAGTATTATGCTCCCTTGGCGAGCTTGCCCCAGCTCCCGAGGCAAGTCTCGCTGGAGTTTTTACTCCATGACCTTTCTCTAGGCTTGGAAAACAGACACTTACTCGCTCTCGGGGTGTAGTTTGAAGTGCCGGTTCCATCTTCCGTGTCTGTCTCCAGCCCGAGGTTTGGTTGCTGACCTTGCTCTAGAGGCTGCCTGCCGTTTTCGGGCGGCGTTTCTGCCGTTCTTGGGCGGCGAGTCTCCTTGTCGGGATATGCAGGGATTACCGGCCAGTTTTTGAATTTCCCCCCAGTCCGCTGCTGTTGGTCAGACAACTCTTAGCGAACTGGGCATCGACTTAGCACCCGTGACTGTGGACCGCAGCATGTGCGGTCCAGGTGCCGCCTCTCGCCCCCTCCACTGACGGAACGCTCCTTCCCTGGAGTTGAACGGGGGCCGTTTCCCTCTGTGCAGCTTTGCTCCAGTTTCCCCTGGTGCACAAAGAGGAGCAAAGTTGTGAGTTTTGAACCTGTGGGTAAGTACTTACCTAACAGTCCATTCCTTCAAGCTTGTAGCGGGAGCGCCCGTGCTCCTGTTCGTCGCTGTTGCACTGCGTGAACCCTCATGTCATGCATGCATGCTGGACGGGTTCTTCACGTAGTCACTCACGTGACTCCGAAGTAAAATCCTTTTATAGTTTTATATGTATCTATAAGTTACCCCCTCATACTTCTAAACTCCAGTGAATACAAGACTAGTCTTTTCAATCTTTCCTCATATGACAGTCCTGCCATCCCAGGGATCAATCTCGTGACCCTATGCTGCACTGCCTCAATCACAAGGATGTTCTTCCAGGAGACCAAAACTGTACACAATATTCCAGATGTGGTCTTACCTGAGCCCTATACAACTGCAGAAGAACCTCTTTACTCCTATACTGAAATCCTCATGTTATGAAGGCCAACATTCCATTAGCTTTCTTCACTGCCTGCTGTACCTGCACGCCAACTTTCAGTGATTGGTGTACACCCAGGTCTCGCTGTACTTCCCCCTTGAGATAGCCTAACCCCATTGAGATAATAATCTGCCACCTTGTTTTTGCCACCAAAGTGGATAACCTCACATTTATCTATATTACACTGCATCTGCCACGCATCTGCCCACTCACTCAACCTGTCCAGGTCACCCTGCAACCTCCTAACATCCTCTTGACAGTTCACACTGCCACCCAGCTTTGTGTCATCCGCAAACATGTTAGTGTTGCTCTTAATTTCCTCTTCCAAATCATTAATATATATGGTAAACAGTTGCGGCCCCAACACCGAGCCTTGCGGCACTCCACTCGCCACTGCCTGCCATTCTGAAAAGGACCCGTTCACTCCTATTCTTTCCTTCCTGTCTGCCAACCAGTTTTCTGTCCACGTCAACACCCTACACCCAATACCATGTGCTCTAATTTTAGTCACCAGTCTCCTGTGCAGGACAAAGGCTTTCTGAATGTCTAGATACACTACATCCACTGGCTCTGCTTCATCCATTTTACTTGTCACATCCTCAAAAAATTCCAGAAGATTAGTCAAGCATGATTTTCCTTTTATAAATCTATGCTGATTTGGACTAATCCTTTTACTGCTGTCCAAATGCCCCATTATTACCTCTTTAATAATTGACTCCAGCATCTTTCCCACCACCGAAGTCAGGCTAACTGGTCTGTAAATCCCCGTTTTCTCTCTCGCTCCTTTCTTGAAAAGTGGGATAACATTAGCTATCCTCCAGTCCACAGGAACTGATCTTGAATCTATTGAACATTGGAAAGCGATCACCAATGCATCCACTATTTCTAGAGCCACCTCCCTGAGGACCCTGGGATGCAGACCATCAGGCCCAGGGGATTTATCTTCCTTCAGTCCCATTAGCCTACCCAATACTGTTTCTCGCCTAATGAAAATTTCTTTCAGTTCCTCTACCCCCTTAGATCCTCTGTCCTCTGGTACTTCTGGGAGATTGTTTGTGTCTTCCTTAGTGAAGACAGATCCGAAGTGCCTGTTCAATTCTTCATCCATTTCCTTGTTCCCCATAATAATTTCACACTTTTGGTATATAACTACCAAGTGTGATAGTTATTCATGCTTCCAAACCCAGATGTGATTTCACACGTGCCTGCCTTCAAGGGACCCACATTTGACTTTGCTATTCTTTTTCCCTTAACATACCTAAAGATGCTTTTACTGTCCTTCTTTATATTCCTGGCCGGCTTCCCCTCGTACGTTATCTTTTCATCCCCTATTGCCCGTTTTGTTTCCTTCTGTTGTCCTCTGAAAGTTTCCAAATCCTCTGTCTCCGGCTATTCTTTGCTGTGTTATACATCTTTTCGTTTAGTTTTATTCTATCGCTAACTTCCCTACTCCTCTTAGAATCTTTCTTCCTTTTTGGAATGAAATGATCCTGCGTCTTCCGGATTATGCCCAGAAATTTCTGCCATTGCTGTCCCACTGTCATTCCTGCTAGGAGCCCTTTCTAGTCTACCTTGGCCAGCTCCTCCCTCACGCCTCCGTAGTCCCCTTTGTTCAACTGCATCACTGACACTTCCGATTTAAACCTCTCCTTCTCAAATTGCAGATTAAAACTAATCATATTATGATCACTACATCCAAGCGGTTTCTTTACCTCTAGCTCTCTTATCAAATCTGGTTCATTGCACAACACTAAATCCAGAATTGCCTTTTCTCTGGTCGGTTCCATTACAAACTGCTCTAGGAATCCATCTCGGAGGCACTCTACAAACTCTCTTTCTTGGGGTCCTGAACCAACCTGATTTTCCAAGTCTACCTGCATATCACCACAGTGGCATTACCTTTGTTACATGCCATTTTTAACTCCTGCTGCAACTTACACCCTACATCCGGGCTATTATTTGGGGGTCTGAGGATAACACAAATTCTTGCCTTTGCAATTCCTCAACTCAATCCACAGTGATTCTACCTCATCAGTCCCTATGTCTTCATTCGCAACTGTCTGAATTCCATCGCTCACCAGCAGAGCTACCCCCCCTCCTCTGCCCACCTGCCTGTCCTTTCTATAGGATGTATAACCCTGAATATTAAGTTCCCATGCCCGATCCTCCTGCAGCCACGTCTCAGTAATCCCCGCAATGTCATATCTACCAACCTCTAACTGAGTCTCAAGCTCATCTACTTTACATCTTATACTTGCCATTAACGAGCAAAGCGACCTTGGGGTCTAGTTGTTTATGCATTAAATCAGACAAGGAATGTACATCGAAGTCAAAACCTTCGCCAGCAGCCTGCAAATCTGTGGGAGCTGGTTGAGAGCATTCTGAGAGTAAGTTTTCACACCCAAGTGAATTGACAGATTGTCTTGTTTGAGCTCTGTTGCTATGTGAACAACAGCATTTGAAGAAATTATTTCTATTGTTGCAAAATTGACATAATTTTCCATACGCAGGGCAACGGTCACGAACGGCAGCATGTGAACCCCCACAGTTAAAGCATTTGTCTATTAATCTCACGATAGATGTATCGGGCACTTGAGGAGAACGGCGAGAGATTTGATAAGACATGCCGGCAACATTAATTTCACGACCAGCAGAATGTCCTAAAACTTTTGTATGAGCATCAGCCATTTCAGCAATGCAACAGCGGTTTTCAGCAGTCTCTAGAGTAAGTTCAGCATCCCGCAGTAACTCGTCGCATAATTTATCATTGTGGACACCATAAACCAGACGGTCACGGACAAGGCTATCACATATATCCCTGAAATTGCATCGATTGGTAATGTGCTTCAATGCACTGACATATATCTCCACAGGTTCTCCCTGTCTCTGGCTTCGGGAAAAGAACACATGCCTCTCCATGACCAAGTTAGTAGGCAGTCAGGGTCTCAGATAGATACAGCAGGAGCGATCTGGACACTAGCCAGGTCAAATCTAGCCGGTTAATAGTGAAATCTTTTGGCACGTCGAACAGCTTCTGTGCCTGCCAGATTAAGAAGAATTGACGCTCGAACACTGGGAGCAGCAGTAGGGTGAGCCGCTTCAATGTAAATTGAGAAATCCTCTTCAAATACGTGCCACCGTTCTGCAAGGTCCTCATCAAACACCAGGATCTCTGGGTTTCTGAGAGCAGAAGCCATTGTAATATCACCGGTGAAAACGACAAACTAAAATAAATAAGTAAAAAGCAATATAATTAAGCAATGTGAGAGTTGATACACTCTGACACCATGTTGAGCTTCTGCTGTTGGAATAACCAAAAGAGAGGGGGGGAGAGGAGGAGGGTGGGGAAAGGAGGAGGGGGGAGAGGAGGATGGATGGGGAGAGGAGGGGGTGAGGAAGAGGCGGGAGAGTAGGAGGTTGGGGAGAGTAGGAGGAGGGGGAGAAGAGGAGGGGAAGGGGAGGAGGGAGGGGGTTTAGGAGGAGCGGTGCGGGAGGCTCCAGGCGGCAGGTGGCCTCTAGGCTGTTGGCGGCCTCCGGGCGACCCCGGGTGACATCACTCGCAGCACATGTACACAGCGTGCAGACGCATTGTGGCGTCATCACATCATCAGCCAAAGCCAGCAGGATTTATTTTCTAAGTTATTTCAGATTTTTGAACATTTTGATTAATAACGAGAAATAATGCATGAATTTTTCAGATAAGGCAATTTTGCACTCCGCGGGATAAATCTCTATAAAAATATGTAAAAAATTTACTGTCACCGCATCGTTTTGTCGAGAAAATGTGATCACACACAAACAAATAAATAAATACACATCCAAGATCAGAGTTTTATAGTTATGAGGATAGATAGAAGATAAATAGTTTGTTGTTATATTTTAAGTTATTCACATTTTAAGCTTTAATAAATCCCTTTTCCACTTGCCATGCCCGTCAACTGTGCCTGCGCAGTAATACCTGCGTGTTCTACATCACAATGGGAACCTAATGGGTGGGAATGGCTGCGCCACCGGAGAGTTGCTAAGAGTGGATGGGGGGGGGGGGGTTGAGTGAGTGCGTTGGGGGGGGGGTGGGAAGGGCAAGGGGCCTGCGCAGTTGGGGGCTATGCATGAGTGGTGGAATATTGCGCTGGGGGACCAGGCCTCCCGTGTGAAAATGGGACTCGACGGGCCCCACTAATTCAAGTCTAAAATTGTCCCTAGTGTTAATGTGTGGGGATCGCTGGTCGGCGCAGACCCGGTGGGCTAAAGGGCTTGTTTCCATGCTGTATCTCTAAACTAAACTAAACTAAAATAAACTAAACTAAACTCCTGCCTAAGTAGCATGGCCATTTCAATTCAACTACTGAACCTCCATAAAAAATCAACAGCAGTTATGATATCGCTGACTCTCCACTCTGCACTGGACAATTTGAACAACCAAAGCACTTTCATCAGGTTAGAGTGCTGGAGTAACTCAGCAGATCAGGCAGCATCAACAGTCCTTCCAAACTCATTGTGAAACTCGAGGAACTGGGCCTCTGTCTTTCACTGCCATTTCTTCATTCCTCATATCATTTTTTCTTATCTTAACCTATGAGGGATTCATGTTAATTTTTGTGGATTTTGTTTTATTTTAACTATCAATCGAAGCTTTCATAGTACGTTTTAGTTTCTTGCCCTATTACTCAAATATTCCATTTTAACATTCCATGACATATGGCTCAGCAACCCCACCAGACTTAGCTGACATTCAAGCTGTCAAGGGCTATGAATCTTTCTGAATTGTCCATGTAATGAGAAAAATTGTAATATTAAAAACTATAAAACCTTAATGAAACAATCTAATTAAAATTAATATACATAACATATTAACACCAGGGCCGGATTTAGATGAAGAGAGGCCCTAGGCTATTCCACTTGTGAGGCCCCTCCCAATCCCCCACCCCCCACCCCCACGACGAGAGGAAGATGGAAGAGTCCATCAGCTTGACACCGGTGTGCAGCCGATCGTGGCCAATGAGATAAGGGCTGTAAAGCTGCGCTTTATATTTATTGCCAGTGCTAGTGTCGAGTTATCAGCTTAAAACACTATTATTCTGAAATGGAGAGCAAGGAAAATTACTGAAGTGTTGTTTAGAGACTAAAGTGCGTTGTGACAGCATATGCAAGAAATGCCAGTGACAGTGTCAAAAATATTATACACCAGGCCCACTATAAGCTTTTCAAAAAGCGGGGTGGCATGGCAGGATTACATGGCAATGAATGTGAAATAAGTGCAAGCAGCACATATCACAAGCGTGAAGCTGAAAAACCCTTGCGGCCGGGGTTCAGGGCCCGCTTAAGGGCCCTAGAAGCTCTGGGGTTTTAGATGCCTTCTGGTGCATTCTGAGCCTTATTTTGGAGCATTTTTGCACCAGATTTATGACCAATATATCAGAAATAAATTTGGTTGAGTCAAGAGTGATTGGAATGGGATGATTGGGTTCATTGTTGTATACATTTTTTTAAATCAATTAATTGAAGCTGTCCTTGTTTTCATATCAAGTTGTACTGTAAACTGTCTTGTAAAATGTTATAAAGGAGCATGCAAACACTGCTAATAAAATACTGTACGTTTTTGCAGTAAATAAAACCATTTTTTAGAAAATGTTTTTTATGTTGATTTGTTTGCCTGTTACTGTTCGACTGTGTTAGTGTGTGCACATTAAAAATATGATGCAAAATTAAAGTCGTAAACTATTGAATTCATATTTTTCAGTATTGTTATCAAGGAAAAGAAAGCAGTTCCAATTGTTTGATATTATTCATATGGAGAAAATCTAATTGCTCTAAAACCTACCTTAATTTTGCAATCTCACTAAAGATAATCCCCCTTTCCCTCTCCCCCTCTACCTTCCCCCTCCCTCTCCCTCCACTCTCTCCCTCCCATCCCTCTCTCCCACCTCCCCCTTCCCCTTTCTCTCTCCCCCTCCCCCTCTCATTCTGCCTCCCCATCTCCCTCTCCTCCCCCTCTCCTCCCTATCTCTCCCCCTCCATCTCAACCCCCCCTTTCCCCCTCTCACATTCCCCCTCTCTCTCCCTCCCTCCCCCTCTCTCTCCCTCCCACGCAGTGAGGCTCCAACTCCGCACCGCAGCCACCGCAGCCCCCCCACCCCCGGCCCGGAGAAACGGGCACTCCCGCAACGCAATATTCCACTACTTACCTGGAGTAGACAAGAGGCATCGAGGTGATTGTGTGGAATGCAAATGGAGATCTGAACCCGCCCGGGCCCACTGCGCACGCACAGAGAGACAGTGTCATTTTGCGTCACTACTGCTTCCCCCAACTGCGCAAGCGCGGATGGTCGCAATTTTTTCCAGCTGCCGAAACCTGCCGAGGCCCCCCTAGATCTCGAGGCCCTAAACTTAAGCTTGTGATGCTTATACGTAAATCCAGCCCTGATTAACACATACAAGTGAGCACAATTAATTAAAGTAAGAATACATGTGAATTTACTTTCTATCCTGTAGCCATTCCTCTACATGTAAGTGAAGTAACTCCCTGCTCCTTTGTCAGGCCTAACCTAGAGCTTGTCCATTTGTAGAGTGTTCATTTGTCCACTTGTTCATTGATTTCCTCAGCACAAATACAGGGCAATGTTGCACTTCACTCATATAACTGCATGAAGAGTCCAATAAAGGAACAGCTAAGATGGGTCTTGACCCAAAACATCACCCATTCCTTCTCTCCAGAGATGCTGCCTGGCCTGCTGAGTTACTCCAGGACTCCAAACCTGTGTCTGCACTTCCTACCAATACTGCTGAGAGTAGAAAGCAAATATCTGTGGATGTTCAACTTCGATGGCACCTGAATGGAGAAAATACCAAATGTTCCACACAGAACAAATGTCATTTCTCAGGAAGATCTGACCCATTCTCTTCAGAAACAAATGGTTTGTATCTCTGCTCGAAATGATAAAGTAATGTGCACAGATTTCACTATTTTCATTCAGGAGGATTGAATATATAAACATTTGCTGTAAGACACTAAAGTTATCAGAAGTATAGATAATCTAAATGATTTATGTCCATATGAATTAATTGTAAATCGTCCACAGCAAACTGCTCCTGCCTCTCGAGGCCTTTCAATATTTAGATAAAATAAGACTCCGTGGGTTAGCTGTCATTCTCAAGGTAAATGCAAGATAAAACGATTACATTTTATGAATTTTGCTCCAGCCATATTATGTCAGCAATAAAATGTTATTTCTGTATTGATTATTTATTTAGAGGGAGGTAAATAGGGAAACAGTGGTGAAGTTCAACGGTAAGTATTGATAACCCACATTCACATTTCTTCCTACATAATTTGATTAATCCTCGAATACAATCAGTGGCTAGAACTCCATTACAGCAGTCAGCATGGAACCATTCATTGTTGCTGCAAGAGGCTCCCAAAAAGCAGCCAGATAGATAGGCTATTGTTTTGTGTTGATTTATAATACTCATTACAGAACAGGAAGAAAAATGGCATGGAAACTGTTAAGACTGACTGGTAGAAATTAACTTTAAACGAGATAACCAGCTATTGAATGTGCTGAAAATCCAATATCCTTTTATTAAAGTTGGTACAGCTCTTTTGTGGTAATTCACAATAGATAGAAAACCAGTCTTTAGGGAATTTGATATTGTTAACAAACAAATATGAAACCATTGATCAGTGTGGTGTCAAACTCATTTCAGGATTAAAGATTAACGGCATCAGAGATTGTGATACAAGTTACCATAAACCATTGGGTCAAGCATTGTACCTAATGCTCCTTCGTGGGCATTGATCGATGAATTAGTCAGACAATAATATTCTTGCAAGCTGATTCAGCAAGGATGAAACTATGTAAAGCCTTTGCTTTAGTTAAACTATGCCAATAAATAGTTTCATCCTTGCTGACTCAGCTTGCAAGAATATTATTTTAGTGCATGTGGGTGGTGAAAATGCTTCCACTTCCACCAATTCAATTATTTGAAGCACTTAGTTGTGCTGTGCTATCGCTTACCTTCCTCATCATCTAGACAGACAAGATTTTAAAGTAAACAGCAATAAAGTAATGGTGCGGCTCACTTTTTTGACCTCCAAAGTGAGAGGTTTTGGGGATTTTGAAGCATTCTCAATGTTGCAACATTTACTGGAACATTGATTTATTCGACAGTCACCAAGGTCTTTAATATGAATATGATAGATTTTAAATTGAGGTCAACAATGTGTTTTAACGACACCTTATTTTTGGTGGGGAGGTGGTTGATCAGCAGGTCTGATGAGCAAAGAGCCAGAATGGACTGCGACTCCATTGCATATTAAAATCCAGGAGTTTAGATTTTATGCCATAATTTGGAAGGTAGTAAGGTAGAGGAGGGTTACTATTTATAACCATATAACCATATAACAATTACAGCACGGAAACAGGCCATCTCGACCCCTCTAGTCCGTGCCGAACACATAATCTCCCCTAGTCCCATATACCTGCGCTCAGACCATAACCCTCCATTCCTTTCCCATCCATATAACTATCCAATTTATTTTTAAATGATAAAAACGAACCTGCCTCCACCACCTTCACTGGAAGCTCATTCCACACAGCTACCACTCTCTGAGTAAAGAAGTTCCCCCTCATGTTACCCCTAAACTTCAGTCCCTTAATTCGCAAGTCATGTCCCCTTGTTTGAATCTTCCCTACTCTCAGTGGGAAAAGCTTTTCCACGTCAACTCTGTCTATCCCTCTCATCATTTAAAAACCTCTATCAAGTCCCCCCTTAACCTTCTGCGCTCCAAAGAATAAAGCCCTAACTTGTTCAACCTTTCTCTGTAACTTAGTTGCTGAAACCCAGGCAACATTCTTGTAAATCTCCTCTGTACTCTCTCTATTTTGTTGACATCCTTCCTATAATTAGGCGACCAAAATTGTACACCATACTCCAGAATTGGCCTCACCAATGCCTTGTACAATTTTAACATTACATCCCAACTTCTATACTCAATGCTCTGATTTATAAAGGCCAGCACACCAAAAGCTTTCTTTACCACCCTATCTACATGAGATTCCACTTTCAGGGAACTGTGCACAGTTATTCCCAGATCCCTCTGTTCACCTACATTCTTCAATTCCCTACCATTTACCATGTACGTCCTATTTTGATTTGTCCTGCCAAGATGTAGCACCTCACACTTATCAGCATTAAACTCCATCTGCCATCTCTCAGCCCACTCTTCCAACTGGCATAAATCTCTCTGTAGACTTTGAAACTCTACTTCATTACCCGCAACCCCACCTATCTTAGTATCATCTGCATACTTACTAATCCAATTTACCACACCATCGTCCAGATCATTGATGTACATGACAAACAACAGTGGACCCAACACAGATCCCTGTGGCACCCCACTCGTCACTGGCCTCCAACCTGACAAACAACCATCCACCATTACTCTCTGGCATCTCCCATTCAGCCACTGTTGAATCCATCTTGCTACTCCACCATTAATACCCAACCATTGAACCTTCTTAACCAACCTTCCATGAGGAACCTTGTCAAAGGCCTTACTGAAGTCCATATACACAACATCCACTGCTTTACCCTCATCAATTTCCCGAGTAACATCTTCAAAAAATTCAAGAAGATTAGTTAAACATGACCTTCCAGGCACAAATCCATGTTGACTGTTCCTAATCAGACCCTGTTTATCCAGATGCTTATATATATTATCTCTAAGTATTCTTTCCATTAATTTGCCCACCACTGACGTCAAACTAACAGGTCTATAATTGCTAGGTTTACTCTTAGACCCCTTTTTAAACAATGGAACAACATGCGCAGTACGCCAATCCTCCGGCACTATTCCCGTTTCTAATGACATTTGAAATATTTCTGCCATAGCCCCTGCTATCTCTACACTAACTTCCCTCAATGTCCTAGGGAATATCCTGTCCGGACCTGGAGACTTATCCACTTTTATATTTCTCAAAAGTGTCAGTACTTCCTCTTCTTTGATCCTCTTAGTTTCCATAGCTACTCTACTTGTTTCCCTTACCTCACATAATTCAATATCCTTCTCCTTGGTGAATACCGAAGAAAATAAACTGTTCAATATCTCCCCCATCTCTTTTGGCTCTGCAGATAGTTGGCCACTCTGACTCTCTAATGGACCAATTTTATCCCTCGTTATCCTTTTGCTATTAATATAGCGGTAGAAACCCTTCGGATTTACTTTTACCTTACTTGCCAAAGCAACCTCATATCTTCTTTTAGCTTTTCTAATTTCTTTCTTAAGATTCTTTTTACATTCTTTATACTCCTCAAGCACCTCATTTACTCCATGCTGCCTATAACTCTTGTAGATCTCCCTCTTTTTCCGAACCAAGTGTCCAATTTCCCTTGAAAACCATGGCTCTTTACAATTTTTATGATTTCCTTTCAACCGAACAGGGACATAAAGATTCTGTACTCTTAAAATTTCACCTTTAAATGTACTCCATTTCTCTTCCACATCTTTCCCATAAAACAAACTGTCCCAATTTACTCCTTTTAAATCCTTTCGCATCTCCTCAAAGTTAGCCTTTCTCCAATCAAAAATCTCAACCCTAGGTCCAGTTTTGTCCCTCTCCATAATTATATTGAAACTAATGGTATTGTGATCACTGGACCCGAACTGTTCCCCAACGCATACCTCTGCCACCTGACCCATCTCATTTCCTAACAGGAGGTCCAGTACCGCCCCTTCTCTAGTAGGTACTTCTATGTATTGTTGCAAAAAACTATCCTGCACACATTTTACAAACTCCAACCCATCCAGCCCATTTACAGAATGTGTTTCCCAGTCTATGTGTGGAAAATTGAAATCTCCCACAATCACTACCTTGTGCTTACTACTAATATCTGCAATCTCCTTACATATTTGCTCTTCCAATTCTCGCTCCCCATTTGGCGGTCTATAATACACCCCTATAAGTGTTGCTACCCCTTTCCCATTTCTCAGTTCCACCCAAATAGCCTCCCTAGACGAGCCCTCTAATCTATCCTGCCAAAGCACTGCTGTAATATCTTCCCTGATAAGCAATGCAACACCTCCACCTCTTGCCCCTCCAATTCTATCACACCTGAAGCAACGAAATCCTGGAATATTTAGTTTCCAATCACAGCCCTCCTGCAACCATGTTTCACTGATCGCCACAACATCATACTTCCAGGTGTCAATCCAGGCTCTAAGTTCATCCACTTTTCTTACAATGCTCCTAGCATTAAAATATACACATTTAAGAAACCCACCCTCTCTTATTCTCTGATTATTTTCTTTTTCTTCTCTCTCCCCTACATTTTGGGTCAGAGTGCTACCATTCTCTGCCCCCTGCTTCACGCACTGACTGCTAGCTTTCCCAATTTGAGTCCCTCCCCCCAACCATACTAGTTTAAAGTCTCCCCAGTAGCCTTTGCAAATCTCCCCGCCAGGATATTGGTCCCCCTTGAGTTCAAGTGCAACCCGTCCTTTCTGTACAGGTCGCACCTTCCCCAAAAGAGGTCCCAATGATCCAGAAACTTGAATCCATACCCACTGCACCAGTCTCTCATCCACGCATTTATCCTCCACCTCGCTCCATTCCTACTCTCACTGTCGCGTGGCACAGGCAGTAATCCTGAGATTGTTACCTTTCCAGTCCTTCTCCTTAACTCTCTACCTAACTCCCTAAATTCTTCTTTCAGGACCTCTTCTCTTTTTTTACCTATGTCGTTGGTACCTATATGCACCACAACCTCAGGCTCCTCTCCCTCCCATTTCAGGATTTCTTGGACACGTTCAGACACATCCCTGACCCTGGCACCAGGGAGGCAAACTACCTTCCGGGACTCCTGTCTGCGTCCACAGAATCGCCTATCCGACCCCCTGACTATAGAGTCCCCTATTACAATTGCCCTCCTCTTCTTTTCCTTACCCTTCTGAGCAACAGGACCGGTCTTTGTGCCAGAGGCCCGGCCGCTGTCGCTGCCCCCAGGTAGGCTGTCTCCCCCACCCTTACTCAAACATGAGTACTTATTTTCAAGGTGTACAGCCACCGGGGTACTCACCAGTCCCTGCCTCTGCCCATTGCCCTTCCTAACTGTGACCCAGTTTTCTGTGTCCCGTGGTCTTGAAGTGACCACCTCCCTGTAACTCCTTTCTATGACCTCCTCGCTCTCCCTGAGCAGACAGAGGTCATCGAGTTGCTGCTCCAGGTTCCTAACGCGGTCCCTTAGGAGCCCCATCTCGACGCACCTGGCGCAGATGTGGATGTCTGGAGAGCACTCAGACTCCATGACTTCCCACATCTGACATCCAGAACAGTAAACTGCCCTGGCCCTCATACTCCCCCTTTATCCGAATACAATAAAGCCTTACAATTACAATACAAATACAATACAAGCCAATCAGCTGCTTCCTCTGATCCTATTCCACCAATCAGAGGCTTCCACCAGAATCCTTCTCTGGAAGTGAGATGGAACGTTACAGATTTGGGTATACTTACAGCTGCAGGTAAGTCCTCCTCTCACCAACGGCTCCCCGGGCCTCTGTAGAAGCAAACCCCGCGCTGTATTTATACTTACAGCTGCAGGTAAGTCCTCCTCTCACCAACGGCTCCCCGGGCCTCTGTAGAAGCAAACCCCGCGCTGTATTTATACTTACAGCTGCAGGTAAGTCCTCCTCTCACCAACGGCTCCCCGGGCCTCTGTAGAAGCAAACCCCGCGCTGTATTTATACTTACAGCTGCAGGTAAGTCCTCCTCTCACCAACGGCTCCCCGGGCCTCTGTAGAAGCAAACCCCGCGCTGTATTTATACTTACAGCTGCAGGTAAGTCCTCCTCTCACCAACGGCTCCCCGGGCCTCTGTAGAAGCAAACCCCGTGCTGTATTTATACTTACAGCTGCAGGTAAGTCCTCCTCTCACCAACGGCTCCCCGGGCCTCTGTAGAAGCAAAACCCGCGCTGTATTTATACTTACAGCTGCAGGTAAGTCCTCCTCTCACCAACGGCTCCCCGGGCCTCTGTAGAAGCAAACCCCGCGCTGTATTTATACTTACAGCTGCAGGTAAGTCCTCCTCTCACCAACGGCTCCCCGGGCCTCTGTAGAAGCAAACCCCGCGCTGTATTTATACTTACAGCTGCAGGTAAGTCCTCCTCTCACCAACGGCTCCCCGGGCCTCTGTAGAAGCAAACCCCGCGCTGTATTTATACTTACAGCTGCAGGTAAGTCCTCCTCTCACCAACGGCTCCCCGGGCCTATGAGACAAAATGATGCACAAACTCCGAACAATGGCAAGAAATGAATGTCAATATTGATTTCATTGGCATCATTCTGAGAACACGGTGACATTTTCAGATGATACTTACTGACTTTATTAGTGTGGGTTAAAAATCATGCTAACTAAGAACACAGGGACATTTACAGTTCGTGTAAAATGACTTTTATAGCACAGGTTATAATCTTTGCTAAAATACCAGTGGTGCATGTAGCAATCCTAGTCATATACTGCTGATTCTCTCCACAATTATCTATTACATTGGTGGCATTAAACACAACTACCATATTTATGGGTAAGGTTCCGGAAGTGGCGGCGCTGTTGACAGCTGCGGCTCGCCTGCAGTCCGTCTGTTTTTACTTATTTTGTTGTTTTCTTTTGTCCTGTTTTAGTTACATTTTAGTTCATTAGGTTGTGTATATGTGTGTGTCGCTGAGGCCTAATGGCAGAGCTGGCGGCCTCCAACTGCGACCAACCTCGAGGCTCCAGAGGCAGAGCCAGCCAGGACTTACCAACTTGGCCGAATTCGGAGCTAAGGCGGCGTTCCGGTGGCGGTGGCCCGGCTTCGGGGCTGAGGCGGCGTTCCGGCGTTCCGGCGGCGGCGACCTGAATTCGGGGCTCGGTCGCGGGCCAGTGGACGACATCGTCGGGAGCTCGCCGGTCACAGGTTGGTGACCTGTTTTTCCGGAGCTCCCGCAACTACAGCTGCATCCGCTGGACTGGAGGGCGGCAGCTTCGGCAGCTTCGACCAACCCGGGCCACGGAGATTGAACCGGCCCGTTTGCGGAGCACGGTTGAGCCGCGGGACTTACTCACCATCATCCGGCGGGGTCACAACAACGGAAGCCTGGATCGCCTCAGCGCAGAGGGAGAACAAGGAGGGATGAGACAGAGACTTTAAGACTTTTGCCTCCATCACAGTGAGGAGGTGCCTGGTGAACTCACTGTGGTGGATGTTAATTTGTGTTTATTGTATGTTTTGTTATTTATTATTATATGTATGACTGCAGGCAACGACATTTTGTTCAGACCGAAAGGTCTGAATGACAATAAAGGAATCCAATCCAATCCAATCCAATCCCAGGTACCCGGACGCGGCCCCGACGGACGAGAGGCCGAAGCAAAGAAGTCGAAGCCAAAGAACCGAATGGAAACGAGGCCGAAATGGCAATAAACCGAAAGAGTACGAAGACGAAATGCCAACTAACGGAAAGGATGGGACGCCTAAATGCAAATTAACCGAAAGGGTGGGATGTCTAAAAGCCAACAAACCAAAAAGCTGCATCGTCTAAAAGCAAACTTACCGAATGGCCGCTCTCCGAAAGGCGGCGTTGCCTACAGGCCAAAGGACTGACTGCCGCTCAACAGAAACATCCAATAACGGACTTGACGTTGCTGGGGGCGGGACTTGTCAGTGATTGGTCCAGACCCCCACGTCCATCACATCACTGTGAAGGGATGAACATTGTCCCACACCTCCGCTCCACCCGACCCACAGCCCACAGAGGGTGGCCATGGGAGAGTGGGGGCTGTCCCAAGGGATGCACAACTTGGTGCTTGAATTCAGATTGCCCAGTCACCTATGGCTTGTGTGGGAAAAGGACCCCCATGCTCCCGTCTCCCCCTTCTCTCTCCCACTCCCTCTCTCTCTCCCTTCTCTCTCCTCCTCTCTCTCCCCTCTTCTCTCTCTCCTCCTCTCTCTCCACTCTTCTCTCTCTCCTCCCCTCTCTCCCCTCTTCTCTCTCTCCTCCCCTCTCTCCACTCTTCTCTCTCTCCCCCTCTCTCTCTCTCTCCCCCTGTCTCTCTCTCCCCTCTCTCTCTCCCTTCTTTCTCTCTGCTTCTCCCCCTCCCATCTCTTTCTCCCCCTTCTCTCTCTCCTCTCTCTTCCCCTCCTCCCCCCTCTCTCCGTTCTCTCTTTCCCCTTCTGTCTCTCCTCCGTCTCCACCAGCAGGAGCGTCCCACAATCACTGACCGTGATGCCATTGGACTCTAACTCCCACACCAGGGTGATTACCCCCCCCCCCCCCCCGACACCCGGATCCTGACACCCACACTGGGTGATTCACCCCGGCCACGGGGACAGACGGCTTGGGGCAGAGTAAATCACTTTGAAAACATGGTGGATACACATTCTCTGGTGGGTCTATGACAAGTCTAAGAGGAGGAGCCATCTTGGTGAATGGCTGCTAGCCAGCAGCCGTCCGTCTTAAATTCGTTTTTTTTAATAGTTTTTAGTGAGTCCTGTTTTTTTGTTTGTAGGGGATATGGTCTTTTAATGTGGGGGGGTAGGTGTTACTTTATTTATAGGTCCCTACCTGGTCGGTGTGGCAGCCTTTTTTCCGGGCTGCCCGTCGACCCGTCCTCGTGGCCTACCAGCGGGCTTGGAGCGCCGTTTCTTGGCGGGAACCACCCAGCACCTCGGCCTGGGTGGCGGCACAGCATTGGAGCGCTGGAGCAGAGCGGAGCGGGCGATGCCTTGCCTGGGTCGCCGCGCTGGAGCTCTGGCAAGCTGGACCGCCGTGAGCAACATCTCCGGGCTGCGGGTTTGCGGAGCGGAGAGGCGGCGTGCGTAGTGGCGGCAAGGCGGCAGTGCGGAGAGCGGGCGCCGACTTTTTCATCTGGAGCCTGGGAGCGCCAAACCGGCGCGGCCTTGTCGGCTTCGGCAGCCGCGGGCTCCAACCAAGAAGCGGCCGTTCCAAGTGGCCCAGCCGCCGAAAGGACTCTCCCGACGCCGGGGCAAGACCACCCGGTGAGAACGGCCAGGGACATCGGGCCTCCGTACAGGCAATTGCGGTGGCCTCAATAGGCCTGACTTTGGGGTGATCATGGGGTGGGGACTGGACATTGTGCCTTCCTCCACAGTGCTATCCACTGTGGGGGGATGATTTTTTTGTCTAATTGTAGTCCTGTAGGTCTGTGTCCAAGATGGCTGCCGTGAAGAGAGAGTGGACGCTGGTGCGCTTTGGCTGCCGCTGCTCTCTTTTCACACTGTGTTTTTGATTTTCTGTTTTTGGATTGAATTCTGTTTTTAATTTGTGTCACTGTGATGTCTTTAATTACTTGTTTTATTCCGATTATATGTTTTTATTCCGATTACTATGTAAGGTGTCCTTGAGATGTATGAAAGGCGCCCATTAAATAAAATGTATTATTATTATTATTATTAAGTCTGCATGACAACGGACAATTTTATCTTCTCCCACTTCTCCCGCTTGACAACAAGAAGCACGTTTTATTTATCACCCTCTCGTTACTTGCGGAATGCACGCAAGCTCCCACGCACAAAACAGGCAGCATCTCTGAAGAGAAGGAATGGGTGGCGTTTCGGGTCGAGACTCTTCAGACGCACTCTGAAGAATGGCCTTTCGGGTAGGTGGCGTTTCGACAGTGGCCGAATGGTAAGTTTGCTTTTAGGTGATGCAGCTTTTCGGTTTGTTGGCTTTTAGGCGTCCTGCTCTTTTGGTTAGTTTGCATTTAGACGTACCATCCTTTCGGTTAGCAGGCGTTTCGTCTTCGTACTCTTTCGGTTTATTGTCATTTCGGCCTTGTTTCCATTCGGTTCTTTGGCTTCGGCCTCTCGTCCATCTGCGCCACGTCTGCACACAATGGGTAATACCTTATGCTCCATTTGGGTAGGTTATGATACAATGATATGAACAGTGATATTTCAAATTTCAGATAATCCACACCTCCAATATTCTCCCCTCACACATTCACCTCTCCACCTAAAGGGTACAAAGTGCTGGAGTAACTAAGAGAGTTGCAGCATCTCTGAAGAATGTGGATACGTAATGTTTTGGGCAGGGGCCAAAAAGTCACCTATCCATGTTGACCAGAGATGCTGCCTGACCTACTGAATTACTCCAGCACTTTATATTCTTTTGTATAAACTAGCATCTGCAGTTCCTTGCTTCTACACCTGTCCACCTAGTTTACTTCTACATTTTTCATCTCCCCCACCACCTAACCCCATCAAGCTGTTGGGTCCCTATATATCTGTCTCTCAGCTATCACTTAGCAGCTTCTGCTCCTCCATACTGCTAAATACTGGCAATATTTTCTGTTCCAGAAGGGAAGGGAGAGAGAGAGAGGGAGAGAGATGGGGAGAGAGAGAGTGGGAGAGAGAGAAGAGTGGAGAGAGAGGAGGAGAGAGAGAAGGTGGGAGAGAGAGGAGGAGAGAGAGATGAGAGGAGGAGAGAGAGAAGAGGGGAGAGAGAGGAGGAGAGAGAAGGGAGAGAGAGAGGGGGGAGAGAGAGGAGGGGAGAGAGAGAAGGGGAAGACAGGAGCATGGGGGTCACACAAGCCATAGGTGACTGGGCAATCTGAATCCAAGCACCAAGTTGATGCAGGATGAAAATACACCTTTCATCTCCATCCGTGGTGCCCGACCAGCTGGATTTTTCCAGCATTTTGATTTTTTTCCTAGATTCCAGCATCTGCAGTCTCTTTTCTCTTCATCTTGGGAACAGTTCCTTACCCATACCATGCATGCATTAAGCCTGCATTATTTCCAATCCATATGTTTACAACAACTATTCATTGCAAAATTCATTGTTATTTGAATACTATGGAAGTTATATAGAAGAATACATAGCTTAATTAAAACATTTATCATAGCAGCAGTCAGCTATTTTACGTAATCAGACATCAGTTTAGTTTAGAGTAGCCTCACGTGATTGTTAGCCATTAGCAGCATTTAATTAAATCATTTATCTAGGAATGAAGATACTAAACAAGTTACTTATTTCTACGTTTGCATCTTTGTATTCTTAATAAATACATTTGTATCTTTGTACTCAACTTATACACTAATATGTAACATTATATTAATAATAATAATAATATATTTTATTGTCATTGCACATAAGCGCAACGAGATTTGGTATGCAGCTTCCATCCGATGTCATAACTTAAATAACTAATAAAATTTAGATTTAGATACCCCGAGAACATGGTTTGTAAAAAGAACATTACAACAGTAAAATAGTCAAAACAGTTCAAACAGACTAAAGTGCAGATGTGTCTGTGCGACGTGACCATCCGAGGGAGACAGTCCATGGGGGGTGGGGGGCACTCAGCAGGGCCGGGTCAGAGCCGCTATAGCTCTGTGAATTAAGCTGTTCCTGAGTCTGGAGGTTCAGGCGTAGAAGTGTGTGTGTAACCTTGGCTGTAGCTAGAACATAAGGGTGGCAAAGTAGACATAGCTGGGAGATTAGAGTAACAGTTGGAATTTAAGAGTGGTGAAAGAGGAAGAGATATGAGGGGAAATGTAAAGTTTAATAAGACTGAACCAAGGTCGGAAATCAATGGTGGTGAGACAGAGAATATTAGAATCGAAGATAGATTGATGTGAAAGGAGTGCAGCATGCAAGATAAGGTAGAAAAGATATGGGTGAAACTGTAATAAAAAGCAGCCTGTTTCTGTCGTCGGAGAGCAATTAGAGAACAGACGGGTGGTGTCATCTCTGAATGTTCCAGCCGATGTTTGCAAATAAAGGCTTTCGTCTTCTTGAAGAATTCTCCGTGTCTGTGTCATCTTATCCAACCCTGAGTCCCTAAACCACAACAATACCAGCGCTAAGTCACAGACGAGATTGCAGAACATAGGAGTGAAAACATATTTTAAATGATTCCTAATGTGTATCCTGTTACTGTTGTATGAAGAGAATGGTTTGGACGAAAGAATTCCCGGGATGGCGGGACTGTCATATGCTGAGCGAATAGAGTAGCTGGACTTGTACACTGGAGTTTAGAAGGATGAGAGGGTATCTCATTGAAACATATAAGATTGTTGAGGGTTTGGACATGCTAGAGGCAGGAAACATGTTCACAATGTTGGGGGAGTCCAGAACCAGGGGCCAACAGTTTAAGAATAAGCAGTAAGCCATTTGTCGTCTCCGTTCTAAATGGCTTACTCCTTATTCTTAAACTGTGGCCCCTGGTTCTGGACTCCCCCAACATCAGGAACATGTTTCCTGCCTCTAGCGTGTCCAAGCCCTTAACAATCTTATATGTTTCAATGAGATCCCCTCTCATCCTTCTAAACTCCAGAGTGTACAAGCCCAGCTGCTCCATTCTCTCAGCATATGACAGTCCCGCCATCCCGGGAATTAACCTTGTAAACCTACGCTGCACTCCTTCAATAGAAAGAATGTCCTTCCTCAAATTAGGGGACCAAAACTGCACACAATCCTCCAGGTGAGGTCTCACTAGGGCTCTGTACAACTGCAGAAGGACCTCTTTGCTCCTATATTCGATTCCTCTTGTTATAAAGGCCACTTTCTTCACTGCCTGCTGTACCTGCATGCTTACTTTCATAGACTGATGTACAAGGACCCCCAGATCCCGTTGTACTTCCCCTTTTCCCAACTTGACGCCATTTAGATAGTGATCTGCCTTCCTGTTTTTGCTACCAAAGTGGATAACCTGACATTTATCCGAATTAAACTTCAACTGCCATGCATCAGCCCACTCCCCCAACCTGTCCAAGTCACCCGGCATTCTCATAGAATCCTCCTCACAGTTCACACTGCCACCCAGCTTTGTGTCATCTGCAAATTTGCTAATGTTACTTTGAATCCCTTCATCCAAATCATTGATGTATATTGTAAATAGCTGCGGTCCCAGCACCAAGCCTTGCGGTACCCCACTAGTCACTGCCTGCCATTCTGAAAGGGACCCGTTAATCCCGACTCTTTGTTTCCTGTATGCCAACCACTTCTCTATCCATGTCAGCACTCTACCCCCAATACCATGTGCCCTAATTTTGCCCACTAATCTCCTGTGTGGGACCTTATCAAATGCTTTCTGAAAGTCCTGGTACACTACATCCACTGGCTCTCCCTTGTACATTTTCCTAGTTGCATCTTCAAAAAATTCCAGAAGATTAGTCAAGCATGATTTCCCCTTCGTAAATCCATGCTGACTCGGACCGATCCTGTTACTGCTATCCAAATGTTCGGCTATCTCATCTTTGATAATTGACTCCTGCTTCTTCCCCACCACCGATGTCAGGCTAACTGGTCTATAATTCCTTGTTTTCTCTCTCCTTTCGGAGCAGTCGGTATTGCTGTCCCTTCAAATCAAATAAATAATATTTAGACTCATACAGGGTGTCATGTTTATTGTTATAATCTTTCTGCATACTTTCCAATTCCTTCGCAGTCCTGGACTTCAAATCTTTAAACTGCTGGTTCAGGGCTACATAAAGCTCTTTTACTTTGCCGCAGCTATTATCAATTTTCTTAGAAAGATTGTCCTCCATAGTGGAGAAGTTGTTCTGAATTGTAGAATTCATTTTGGCAAATTGCTTCTGAAGAGCTTTAGTAATGTCTTTAAGAATATTAGCTCTTACTGTTTCTTCCCAGCTTTTCATTTCTTTCTCCTTTGTATCACTTTTCGCAGCCATATCGCTTGTAGGTTGTTGAGGTTCCAGCTCCTCTTCCAAACTTTCAAAAGTGAGTTCCGGGGTGGTTTCAAGCTCATCCAGAGCTTTTTGGAGCTGGAAACTGATTGTAGTCTTCTTGGGTCCTCTCTGACCTCTTCTCTTTCTCATCCAGTTTTTACGATAAGATCGTTTTAAATCCCAAATCCACCGGTGCCGTTTGATGGAGTCAGTACCCTCGACGTTCAGCAAACCTGATAAGATCTTTTAACTCGATCCTGGCATGGGAGTTGACTTTAAACACGATTTGTCTGGAGGAGAGCTCAGTGCAGCTGCCTTCATCCTTCTAAACTCCAGAATGTACAAGCCCAGGTGCCCCATTCTCTCAGCATATGACAGTCCCGCCATCCTGGGAATTAACCTTGTAAACCTACTCTGCTCTCCCTCAATAGCAAGATTGTCCTTCATCAAATTAGGGGACCAAAACTGCACATAATACTCCAGGTGTGGTCTCAAGAGGGCTCTGTGCAACTGCAGAAGTACCTCTTTGCTCCTATATTCGATTCCTCTTGTTATAAAGGCCAACATGCCATTCACTTTATTCACTGCCTGCTGTACCTGCATGCTTACTTTCAAAGACTGATGAACAAGGACCCTCTGATCCAGTTGTACTTCCCCTTTTCCCAACTTGACACCATTTAGATAGTAATCTGCCTTCCTGTTTTTGCTACCAGTGGATAACCTCACATTTATCCGCATTAAACTTAATCTGCCATGCATCTGCCCACTCCCCCAACCTGTCCAAGTCACCCTGCATTCTCATAGCATCCTCCTCACAGTTCACACTGCCACCCAGCTTTGTGTCATCTGCAAATTTTGCTAATGTTACTTTGAATCGCTTCATCCAAATCATTGATATATATTGTAAATAGCTGCGGTCCCTGCAACGAGCCTTGCGGTACCCCACTAGTCACAGCCTGCCATTCTGAAAGGGACCCATTAATCCCTACTCCTTGTTTCCTGTCTGCCAACCACTTCTCTATCCATGTCAGCACTCTACCCCCAATAGCATGTGCCCTAATTTTGCCCACTAATCTCCTATGTGGGACCTTATCAAATGCTTTCTGAAAGTCCAGGTACACTACATCCACTAGCTCTCCCTTGTCCATTTTCCTAGTTACATCTTCAAAAAATTCAAAAAGTTACATCTTCAAAAAGTTACATCTTCAAAAAGTTACATCTTCAAAAAATTCCAGAAGATTGTCAACAAAATAGAGAGAGTACAGAGGAGATTTACTAGAATGTTGCCTGGGTTTCAGCAACTAAGTTACAGAGAAAGGTTGAACAAGTTAGGGCTTTATTCTTTGGAGCGCAGAAGGTTAAGGGGGGACTTGATAAAGGTCTTTAAAATGATGAGAGGGATAGACAGAGTTGACGTGGATAAGCTTTTCCCACTGAGAGTAGGGAAGATTCAAACAAGGGGACATGACTTGAGAATTAAGGGACAGAAGTTTAGGGGTAACATGAGGGGGAACTTCTTTACTCAGAGAGTGGTGGCTGTGTGGAATGAGCTTCCAGTGAAGGTGGTGGAGGCAGGTTCGTTTTTATCATTTAAAAATAAATTGGATAGTTATATGGACTGGAAAGGAATGGAGGGTTATGGTCTGAGCGCAGGTATATAGGACTAGGGGAGAATACGTGTTCGGCACGGACTAGAAGGGTCGAGATGACCTGTTTCCGTGCTGTAATTGTTATATGGTTATTATGTGGTTATAAGCATGATTTCCCCTTCGTAAATCCATGCTGACTCGGACCGATCCTGTTACTGCTATCCAAATGAGCCGCTATTTCATCTTTTATAATTGACTCCAGCATCTTCCCCACCACCGATGTCAGGCTAACTGGTCTATAATTCCCTGTTTTCTCTCTCCCGCCTTTCTTAAAATGTGGGATAACATTAGCTACCACGTATAGCTACCATTCCAATCCACAGGAACTGATCCTGAGTCTAAAGAACATTGGAAAATTATCACCAACACATCCACGATTTCTAGAGCCCGCAGACAATCAGGCCCTGGAGATTTATCAGCCTTCAGTCCCATCAGTCTATCCAATGGCATTTCCTGCCTAATGTGAATTTCCTTCAGTTGCACCGTCACCCCAGATCTTCTGGCCACAAGTATATCAGGGAGCTTGAACCTTTTTCTCCTCTCTGCTGCTGATAGGTTAATTGCATTTGCCTCCTAGACAAAGACTCTTGAGCCAAATATCCATATAATTTCTCAAGGGGATTGGTTCACTTTAGAGTATTGCTCCCTGAACACCTTAGGTGCATCAATAGAGAGGATCATCTGCAAAAGGTTCTTTCATTTCAGGATCTACTTTGTATGCGCATAGCCCTGTCATTGAGTTCTTCAAGGGAATGTCTACTAATTCACCCATGGCAGGAAGACCTGATGCATCTATTGCACAACCTCCTGCATTCTGAAACAATTATTGAAACCAATAAACCATTGTAGAAATATGTCAACAACCCGAAGAAATCCGTCAGCCACTAACCCATAAGACATTGATAATCCCTTGAAATAGATTTGTCTCAAGTTTCTTCAACCTTCTCTAGACATGGTCATTCATGCAAGGTTAAGGGAGTATATTAAGTGAAGCACTGAGCTCCAAATTGACAGTGTTAGAACCAAAACAACTTTGTAAGACAAGACTCTAGAGCTGCCAGCTCAGTAATCACAACGCACATAACTATCATTATTCAACACGAAAATATGTGCATGTTAATGAAAATCCACCTTTGAGCTCTACGAATATGAATGAGCACGTTTGACAGTAGTTTCTCTCCACTAATTCTATCTTAGACTCTTTAATGTTTATCAATCCTGTTTTTACATTTGATATTGAAAAAGCCTAATCCTGCTTAGTTCAGGATTAATAAGTAGGGAGGAAGGATGTGTGAGGTCTCTAGGACATTATAAAACCATTACTAGGACATTGTAAAACAATTACTAGCACATTATAAAACCATAAGTCCACAAGACATAGGAGCAAAAATAGGACATTTGGCCCATTCAGTCATAGCCAATCTATATTTCCCTCTCAATCCCATTCTCCTGCCATCTCCCCATAACGTTTGAAGCCCATACTAATCAAGAACCTATCAATCTCCGCTTTATAAATACCAAATGACTTGGCCTCGAACCCCTTCTGTGGCAATGAATTCCACAGATTCTCCACCCTCTGGCTAAAGAAATTCCTCCTCATCTCCTTTCTAAAGATACGTTCTTGTATTCTGAAACTGTGCCCTCTGGTTCAAGACTCCCACAACTGGAATCCTCTTCAAATCCTCTCTACCTAGACCTTTCATTATTTATTAGGTTTCAATGAGATTTCCCCCTCATCCTTCTAAAGTCCAACAAATATATGCCCAGAGCCACCAAATGGTCTTCATAGATTAACCCAATCATCCCCGGATACTGTGAGGAAGGGATGTAATGTTATATTCCGAGACTTTCAGGAGACTTCCAATAGTTAAAATTTCTGCACGTCTCTAATGGAACCTTAACCACTATGATGCTTTATCTATCAGTCCATCCAGTGAATACAGTATGGTTTCATCTGCTTTTACTGAGAACAACAATTGGCATGTAAATGGTGTCGTGAACATTGTTAGATCATTTTAATTTGGGTTTTACTGTGAAATGGACCACATTGATTAATTCCACCAATGGATCGCTCAAGTTATAATTTGAATGAATCTGTCCTAAACTGCTTCATAAGGGAGAAATAGTAGCAGGACAGACAGTAGAGATGACTAAAGCAAGAATAGAAGTTTAAGTTTCTGCAGGATTTTAGGGAAGGGAAGAGATGTGTTTGAATAGTTCTGTAGAACAATGTAAGGAGATACTTGTGGAATAGATTTAAGATTGCAGATGGCTGATTGTAGATTTTGAATGGCTCTTACATCAATGATGTAAACAATGAGACTAAATAGGAATCCGGGGGAGAGAAATGAAAGGGTGGAGCATAGTGAATGGTGGAAATAACTTGGGAAAGATTAGTGAATAACGAATGTCGTCCACAACTTCTCTGTTGCTCTCGTTACCAAGATCAATTATGTGTCATTGGAAGAAGTGTTGCTCAGCATCTTTTTGTTCTGCATGGAAAATAAAATAATTGATTTGCTATTGATGAAATGGATTGAGGGGAGGGTGGGTTTACTCTCTCCAGACTATTTAACCAACCAATGGGTGTGCCTTAATTTGTCAAACAATTACATGATTGGGCTGAGCTATGTGTCTTCCATGTAGACCTTACCAATGTTTACCATCAAGTTTCATCTATGAAATCTGGAAGAGAATGAGGTACTTATGGACAGTCATCATGGCTTGTCTGTGTCACATCAAGCCTTATGAACGTAATTGAGCTTTTTGGGGAGGAGACAAAGATTTTGGATGAGGGTAGGGTATTGCCTACATGGATTTTAGTGAGACACTTGATAAAGTTCCTCATGGAAGGCTGATCCAGAAGATTAATAAGCATGGGATCCATAATGACTTGATTATTTAGATTCAGAACTGGCTTGCTCGTATGTTGGCATCACTCATACGATGGCTGGAGGTCTGTGGCCAGTGGAGTTCCACAGGGATCTGGGCAGGAATATGAACCTCAATGTTAATCGAGATCGGTTGTTTTGTTAGTAGATTTGCAGACAACATCAAAATTGGTGTATTTTCAGAGCGTGTGGAAGGCTGTCAAAGGCTGTAATGGGATACACATCGCATACGATGGGTAGAGAAATGGCAGATGGAATTTTGATCTGTACAAGTGTGAGTTGTTGCACTTTGAGTGGCTGAATGTAAGGGGAATGTGTACAGTTAATGGCCCTTAACGGCATTGATTATATTGTGAACTTCGGATCCAAGTCTATAGTTATCTGTAAGTGGCCACACAAGTGGATAGAGTGGTAAAGAGGGTGTGTGGTAACCTTGCCTTCATTGGTTGAGGTATTGAGGGTCAGGAAGTCATATTTGGGCTTCATCCGAGTGGTTAGGCAGTATTTGTTGTAATGTGTGCAGTCCTGGCCATCCATGAAAGGAAGGATGTGAAGGGCTTGGAGAGGGTGCAGAAGAGATTTATCAGAATTTACAACTCAGGAATTTATTAGTCAGGTATTTAAGAAGATCATACAAATAATTTGCTTTGCCATTTTCAGTCGTACCAAGATAAAAGCAACAAGACACACAACTACATAAAATTTAACATAAACATCCATCACAGCACACTGTGATGGAAGGAAATAAAGTCTTATCTTCTTCACTCCGTTTTCTCCCGCGGACGGGGCAGTCGAACCATCCGTAGTTGGGGCGATCGAAGATCCCGCGTCGGGTGATTGAAGCTCCCGTGTTGGGGCAGTTGAAGCTCCTGCAGCTTGGAGCTCCCGAAGTCGGTCCATAACCAGGGACAGCGAGCTCCACGATGTTAGGTCTGCAGGCCTCCCCAGAGTAAGAAAAATCCCGAGGGGAAAAAAAAATAAAAATAAATCGGGGGAAAAAAAATCGGAAAAAAATCAGTGTTTCCACTTTGTCGGAAATGCGCCCGAAATTCTGGTTCCGGCCGCTGGATGATTTGGGAGAAAAAAATGCGACCATCACAGTTGCGGAAGCGATGTAAAATGACGCCGTCTCTCCGCGCGTGCACAGTGGGCCCGGGTGGGGTCAGACTGCCATTTGCACTCCACACATTGAGCTCGATGCCTCATGTCGTCTACTCCAGCTAAGTAGTACAATATTGCGTTGCAGGAGGGGGAGTTTGTTTTTTATCCTCGGTTCAAACTACCCATGAGGGGGTCTAATCTGGCCCACGGGATAAGGGAGTGCCCATTTCTCTGGGTCCGGGAAGGTGGGGGGTGCGGCGTGCGGTGTCTGCCCGCCCGGTCCAGCCTCACCAACGGCCAGCCTGGCGACCAGGGGACCGTTCTCCCGTCGCCGGGCGGGAGTGGCTGAATCTGAACCCGGCGGCTGTAACCCCAACACCAGTCGCTGATGCCATCTTCCCCCCACGCCCCCCCCGCTGGACCCCCGCTGGGGCCACGCCACCCCCGCCGAACCCCGCTGGGCCCACGCCACCCCTGCTAGGCCCATGCCACCCCCGCTGGGGCCACGCCACCCCCGCAGACCCCCGCTGGGCCCACGCCACCTCTGCTAGGCACACTCCACCCCCGCTGGGGCCACGCCACCCCCGCTGACCCCCGCTGGGCCCACGCCACCCCCGCTGGGCCCACGCCACCCTCGCTGGGCCCACGCCACCCTCGCTAGGCCCACGCCACCCCCGCCGACCCCCGCTGAGCCCATGCCACCCCACCCGCTAGACCCCTGCTGAGCCCACGCCACTGGTCCCACGCCACCTTCATCGCTCCCCGCCCGCTGGGCCCCTGCTGGGCCCGCACCACCTTCATCTTCACCTCCCCCCCGCCAGAAAGAGGGGGGGGATGTGGGAGGGGGAGAGAGAGAGGGGAAGGGAGGGGAGAGAGAGATGGAGGAGGGAAGAGGGAAAGGGGGATTATCTTTAGTGAGATTGCAAAATTAAGGTAGGTTTTAGAGCTATTATATTTTCTCCTCCATATGAATAATTTAAAAAAATATCAAATAATATCAAACAATTGGAACTGCTTTCATTTCCTTGATAACAATACTGTAAAATAT
Organism: Amblyraja radiata; assembly: GCF_010909765.2. NCBI lineage: Eukaryota > Metazoa > Chordata > Chondrichthyes > Rajiformes > Rajidae > Amblyraja > Amblyraja radiata. The sequence goes on from NC_045959.1 coordinate 39,610,101, forward strand.
GAATTCCATAGTTTGTGACATTAATATACATTTTAATGGGATCATTATATACAGATGTAACATTTCCATTTCGAGATTGGGGGGGGGGGGATATGCGTCAAGCCGATAGCCTAATCGTTAAAGAGTTAAAAGATAGCCTAATCGGTAAAGAGCTGAGAAGAGGAATCAGAGCTGCCAAGGAAAGGTACTCTGAGAATGTTGAGGAGCAAGTTCTCAGCTAGTGACTCTTCTTCAGTTTGGAAGGGCTTGCAAGAAATCACCAACTATAAGAGGAAAGCCCCCCGCTCTTTGGACAATCGTCAGCTGACGAACAACCTGAATGAGTTTAACTGCAGGTTTGAAAATCAGAAACGTAACCCTGGTACCCCCTCCCCAACAAACACAGCCAGACCCCAGTCTGCAAAGAATGGACCCTGCACCCTCTCCTTCCCATTCACCACTTCACACCTACTTAAGGCAAGAGTCCAGTATGAAAAGAGTTGACCCTTTCCCACCCCAACCAACACTTCACACCCAATTACTCATTTTTAACCAGTCCCTGCAAAGATGTACTGTCCCTGCCTGCTTCAAAGTCTCCACTATTGTTCCTGTACCCAAAAAGGTAAGGATTACTGGTCTTAAAGACTACAGGCTTGTCGCACTGATATCTGTAGTCATGAAGACCGTTGAAAGGCTTGTGCTGGCCAAGCTGAAAAATATCACAATCCCTCTGCTGGACCCTCTGCATTTTACATATTGGGTCAATAGATCTGTGGATGACGCAGTCAATCTGGGCCTGCACTTCATCCTCCAGCACCTAGACCGCCAGGGGACCTATGCGAGGTTTTTGTTTGTTGATTTTAGCTCTGCATTCAACACCATTGTGCCAGAGCTACTACGCTCCAAACTTTCTGAGTTGACTGTGCCTGAACCCCTCTGTCGGTGGATCACCAGCTTTCTGACAGGCAGGAAGCAGTATGTGTGACAGGAAAGCATATCTCAGACCCGCAAACGTTCAGCATAGGAGCACTGTAAGATGCGTACTCTCCCCTCTCCTCTACTCTCGCCCCACCAATGACTGCACCTCCACAGACACCTCTGTCAAGCTTCTCAAGTTTGCGGATGACACAACCCTGATTGGACTGATCCAGGATGGGGATCTCTGTACTATTTTCAGTTTGACATCTTTCCTATAAGATGGTGCCCAGAACTGAACACAATATTCTAAATGCGGTCTCACCAACGTCTTATACAACTGCTACATGACCTCCCAACTTCTATACTCAATACTCTGACTGATGAAGGCTAAAGCGCCAAAATACATTTTGACCACCTGATATACCTGCGACACGACCTTCAAGGAACCATGCAACCATCAACCATTCCTCTGCCCACCTGGCTAATTGATCCAGATCCTGCTGCAATCTTTCACAACCATCTTCACTAAATGCAAAACCACTCACTTCTGTATCATCAGCAAACTTGCTAATCTTGCCCAGTTCTGTGACGTTTCACAGAGTGCTGGAGTAACTCAGCGGGTCAGGCTGAGTATAGAGGTTGGGAGGTCATGTTGCAGTTGCATAAGAAGGTGGTGAGGCTGCATTCAGAGTATTGTATTCAGTTCTGGGCACCATGTTATAGGAAATATGTCATCAAAACGGATGGGTACAGTGAAGATTTACGAGGATGTTGCCAGGACTAGAGGGCCAGAGCTATAGGGAGAGGTTGAGTAGGCTGGGACTATTTCCTGGAGCACAGGAGGATGAGGGATGATCTAATAGAGGTGTATGAAGTCATGATTTGAATCGATATGGTTGAGTCTTTTGCCCAGAGTAGGTGAATCGAGGAGCAGAGGACATAAGTTTAAGGTGATGGGCAAAATGGCAGGCAGTGACTAGTGGGGTACCGCAAGGCTCAGTGCTGGGACCCCAGCTATTTACAATATATGTTAATGATTTGGACGAGGGAATTGAATGCAACATTTCCAAGTTTGTGGATGACACGAAGCTGGGGGGCAGTGTTAGCTGTGAGGAGGATGCTAGGAGGCTGCAAGGTGACTTGGATAGGCTGGGTGAGTGGGAAAATGCATGGCAGATGCAGTATAATGTGGATAAATGTGACGTTATCCACTTTGGTGGCAAAAACAGGAACGTAGACTTTTATTTGAATGGTTGCCGATTAGGAAAAGGGGAGATGCAACGAGACCTGGGTGTCATGGTACACCAGTCATTGAAAGTAGGCATGCAGGTGCAGCAGGCAGTGAAGAAAGTGAATGGTATTTTAGCATTCATAGTAAAAGGATTTGAGTATAGGAGCAGTGAGGTTCTACTGCAGTTGTACAGGGTCTTGGTGAGACCACACCTGGAGTATTGCGTACAGTTTTGGTCTCCTAATCTGAGGAAATACATTCTTGCCATAGAGGGAGTACAGAGAAGGTTCACCAGACTGATTGCTGGGATGTCAGGACTTTCATATGAAGAAAGACTGGATAGACTCGGCTTGTACTCGCTAGAATTTAGAAGATTGTGGGGGGATCTTATAGAAACTTACAAAATTCTTAAGGGGTTGGACAGGCTAGATGCAGGAAGACTGTTCCCGATGTTGGGGAAGTCCAAAACAAGGGGTCACAGTTTAAGGATAAGGGGGAAATAAGGGGGACCGAGATGAGAAAAACATTTGTCACACAGAGAGTGATGAATCTCTGGAATTCTCTGCCACAGAAGATAGTTGAGGCCAGTTCATTGGCTATATTTCTGAGGGAATTAGATGTGGCCCTTGTGGCTAAAGGAATTGGGGGTATGGAGAGAAGCCAGGTACAGGATACTGGGCTGGATGATCAGCCATGATCATATTGAATGGCGGTGAAGGCTCGAAGGGCCGAATGGCCTATTCCTGCACCTATTTTCTATGTTTCTATGTTTCTACATTAAAGATTTAATAGGAATCTGAGGTATGTTTTTCACACAAAGGGTGGTGGATGTATGGAACAAGCTGTCAGAGGAGGTAGTTGAGGCGGGGATTATCGCAACATTTAAGAAACAGTTAGACAGGTACATGGATAGGACAGGTTCGGAGGGATATGGATCAAACGTGGGCAGGTGGGACTAGTGCAGATGGGACACACTGGGCCGAAGGGCCTGTTTCCACACTGTATCACTCTATGACTCTATCTATCTTTCCCTCTCAAACCCATTCTCCTGCCTTCTCCCCATTACCTCTGACACCCGTATCAATCAAGAATCTATCAATCTCCTCCTGAAAAATATCCATTGACTTGACCTCCACAGCTGTCTGCAGCAATGAATTCCACAGTTCACCACCCTCTGACTTAAGAAATTCCTGCTCATCTCCTTCCTAAAGGAATGTCTTTTAATTCTGAGGCTGTGGCCACTGGTCCTAGACTCTCCCACTAGTGGAAACATCCTCTCCACATCCACTCCATCCAGGTTTTTAGCAGGCTGGGACAGACGGCAACAGTTTCACACCGTGTCCCAAAGCTTGTGTCCTGTCCTGCATCACCCAAGGCAGCAGAGACGTTATAGGAGAGGGCAAGCACCATAACAAAGTAGCTCACGATGGTTTGGGTAACATTCAGGAATGTCTATGCATGTCACATCATGAATATTACTGAAGAACGGTCTTGACCCGAAAAATAATCTATACCTTTTCTCCAGAGATGCTGCCTGACTCACTGAGTTACTCCAGCACTCTGTGACATGTCATCAATCCATTTTCTCCAGAGATGCTGCCTGACCCGCTGAGTTACTCCAGCACTCTGTGAAATGTCACCTATTCATAATCTCCGCAGGTGCTGCCTGACCCACTGAGTTACTCCAGCACTTTGTATCTATTTTCCCTTCACCCATCTGCCCAAGCCCACTCTCCCCCCTCCTTTCCTATGTTCCTTTCCACCCATTAACCTCTATCTGCATTTACATTTCACTCCTCTTTCAAATCTGCTCTACTTATCTACATGCATTTTTCTTCTTAACTTTTTAGTCATAGAATGATGCAGTGTGGAAACAGGCCCTTCAGCCCAACTTGCCCACACCGACGAACATGTCCCATCTACACTAGTCCCACTCACACGCGTTTGTCCCACATCCATCTAAATCTGTCCTATCCATGTACGTGTCCAAATGTCTCTTAAACATTAGGATAGTCCCAGCCTTAACTACCTCCTCTGGCAGCTCATTACATACACCCAGCACCCTTTGAGTGAAAAAGTTACCTCAGATTCCTGTTAATTTCTGAAATATTGGTCATAAATTTGGTGCAAAAATGCTCCAAAATAAGGCTCAGAATGCAAGAGAGCATCTAAAACCTCAGAGCTTCCAGGGTCATCGAGGGACTTCATGCTTCGTGCTCGTGATGTGCGCAGCGTGCACATTATTTCACATTAAATGTTTTGTAATCCTGTCATGCCACCTCCCCCCCTTTTTGGAAAGTTTCGTACGGGCCTGTTACCGCTCAATCAGCAATAATGGTGCTGAAGTGGAGATGTTTCTAAAACATCACCAATTTGTCCTTGTTCAATGACATTGGCACCACATCCAAGAAAGCACACTAATGACCATACTTCCTCAGAAGAGGGCAGCACACTGGCGCACCGGTAGAGTTGCTGCCTTATAGCACCAGAGAACTGGGTTCGATCCTGGCTATGGGTGCTGTTTGTACGTTCTCCCCGTGATTGTGTGCACTCTCTCTGGGTGCTCTGGTCTCCTCCCACACTCCATAGACGTGAAGGTTTGTACATTAATTGGCTTCTTCAAATTATCCCTAGTGCGTAGGATGGAATTAATGTATTGGTGATTGCTGGTTAGTACAGACGAAAGGGCCTGTTTCTCTAAGCTAAACCAAAATAAGCTAAGAAAAAGGAAATTTGGCATGTCTCCAATGACTCTTTCCAATCCCTACAAATGCATCCTATCAGGATTCATCATAACTTGGTTTAGCAACTGCTCTACCCCAAGACTGCAGGAGAATGCAAAGAAGAATTGGTAAAGCTAAGCCCGTCACACAAACCATCCTTCGCTCCCCATAATCTCCATCTACACTTTATGCTGCCTCAGGAAAGCAGCCAAACAAGGGCCACTCAAATCCCAATCTTTCCTTTTTTTCGCTCCCTCCGCCTTCTATCAGGGAGAAGACACAAGAACTCGAAACCACATACTACCAGATTCAGGAACAGCTTCATCCCTATTGTTACTAGAATACTGAACAGAGCACCCATAAGGCAATGGTGTCGTCATGATCTTCCAACCTACCACATTGCGGCTCTTGCACTCATTTATATCTGCACTTTCTCTGTAGATGCAAAACTATATTCTGCATTCTGTTTATTTTGTTTCTCTTTGCGCCACTGTTTGTACTTGTGCATGGTTTGATTGCAGTCCTGTATATTATGATTTGACTGGACAGCATGCAAACAAAAGTTGTTCATTGTATCCCGGTGCACGTGACGACCATGAATCAATATCAACTTATACCAATAAAGGAATAGAAATTAAAATGAGCCAAAGAACTGTTATGAATTTTAAAAAGCATCCATCAAATAATGTGCCTCAAACCACATCACCCTCACAACTCCACCATGACACATATCCTCTGTTTTGGATTGGTGAAAACTCCTTTCACATAATCATACTTTTGAGTAAATTAATTGGGATTTAAGCATTATGTTACAACTTTAATGAAACAGGCATAATGGAATTAACCTTCCGAAGCATTTTTATCACAGGGTAGATAGATATTATTAATCTTTGTTCATTTCATTCATTTTTGGTTATTATCCTTTGTCAAATGGTATTTTCCCACTTGCTACAATGGTTATTAAACAATAACTCATATGCAAATAAACTTTGTCCTTGGTGACATAATTAATAATAAGATTCCAAACAAAAACCTTGGCAGAAACAAACAACTTGAACCAAACATTTTCGCACCGATACTGCTTCACTTCACTGTATCTGTGCAAGATGTATCGGGCTCCCAGCTTTGATCTGAGAGAAGTTGCATCTTCCGGGAGTACCTCAGGCACCGATGTCCTCTGGGACCATCTTGGAGAAGAGTGGGCTTATTTTGATTGATTGCTCCACGTTTCCGTGACTTGGTTTAATTTATCTCCAGTCTTTTTCTACCTTAGGAAGTATACTGCTAGCTTGGAATCCCAAATGACTCATACTAAAGCTGCATATAGCATTAGATAGCATCAAGTCAATGTAAAACTCGACTGTATTGTTGATAAAATATTGTATAATTAACCCCAAACAGCACTAAACCATTAACCTTAATAATAATGCATTTACTATCTCATCCTCCTGTAGGGTTTGCTTTTTATGCTACACCATGCGCATTCATTTCTTGTGCTACTGGGGCCATTTGCAATCCCTGGTGCAACATCTCTGTTGCAGAAACAAAATACACATTACAAATGCATCACCAGGTCTGATTTTTCTCAGAGATAAAAACATTTTCCTGTGGTCCATCTCCACATGAGTAAAACATAAAAAAGAGACTCACTCCATTCGGTGGACATAAGCACTATTTTGAAAAGTAGGGAATTGCCTCAACAATATTTATCACAGCCAACACTGTAAACACAGGCATTTGATAATCCTCAAATTACTATGCATGGGAGCATGCTATTCACAAAATTGCCAACAAATTTGCAACACTGCAGCAGATCTGCACATGAAAACTATTTCATTGGGTATAATGCATTTTGGGGCCGTCTGTACTGGCGGTGCAAACATTAGCTTTACTCTTTTAATTAAAAATAGCAAATTACAAACACCTTGCACTCTGTGTCAAACACATGCCCCAGCTCTACAGATTCTATGTTTGAAAGGAAATGAGCAGCTGGAAATAAACATTTCAATTCCAATTGGCAGCTCATCGGTATCACCAGTGTAGGCTGGTCTAAATCACATGCAGAAAACACAGGAGCAATATCAGGATGGCAGCTCAAGGCAATAGTCAGAGGACACGGATGATATTCACTTCCAGAGCTGCGGGATTTAGTTTGTGCATTTGGTGATACAGAAATATAGCCAGTTTCTTCATGGAATTTTCATGGTGTCCTAGAGCAATAAGGGAATCTGATTATTGAGGATCAGAAACTGGTTGAGGAATCTGATTATTGAGGATCAGAAGCAATAGGTTTGAGATTATTTTTCATTTAGGTTGAAGATGAATCTTAAAAAGAAACAAAAGCATTAATTTTCAGAATGGTGCCTGCCTGTCCTTTCCAGTCTCAGTTTCACAAACCAAAATTGGTGTTTATACATTCTTTATATTTTCTGTTAATAAACCAGTCTTCAATAACATGATTCCATGCACTCTTATTTGGTTGAGTAAGTTCATATATGGGCCCTTAAAAAAGGCCTTCCAAGATATATTACTTCCATTGATTCATCTATATCTAATTTGTTGGTTGCAACTGCAAAAATTCTTCAACAGATTCACCAAGCATGACTTCCATTTCATAAATCCATGTTGACTCTGCCCTGAAATCATTATTTTCTCAGACACTGAAGAAGGGTCCCATCCTGAATTGTCATCTATTCCTTTTCTCCAGAGATGCTGCCTGAGCACTGAGTTACTCAAAAAAATTGTGTCTATCTTTGGTATAAACCAGCATCCACAGTTCTTTTTTTATTATATTATTATTTTTGAGAAGTCCTGTTTAGACTGACGCGGATAGATTTTCGCATTTTTTGATTGTGTAGTCAGAGTACATGGTCTGTGGCTCCCAGTATCTCTGTCTTCTTTATCAGATAGTGATGGTTACATTTGTTACCTTTCAATCTGTGAGAACACATCCAGACTTTATGGATAATGGCAACCAATATATCCTTCAGAATCTACCTAACGGGTTCTTGGGAATCATCGGGTTTCAACTACTCTTTTGGGGCCCGAATCATTGCCTATCCCTCCCCTCCACAGATGCTGCCCAGACCCACTGAGGTATTCCAGTGCCTTGTATTTTATTCTTCATTGTTTTCACGTTCTCATTCCCCAAATAAATTTTTGCCAAGTTTCAGGGAAATTTATTCTGCCTTTGTCCTTGAAGATAGTCACTTTTATTTGGTTTCTCTGCTATTTCCAAATTCCCCAAAGTAAATATTACTATTAAATCTGTAAGGGATTCACATTAGGTTTTGCTAATATTTTCCATTCTGTTTATCTCTGGAAGTTCTTACATTTGTAGGGCTGCATTCACTTAACTGTGCTACTTTTACAATAAGCCAATTCTTGTTGCTGGATGTACAAAAGTCCTGACAAGGGATTTCAGTGAAAAAACAAAAGACCTGTAGTACTCTTGTGAAGTTTTACTTTTAGGTAAAAGCTATTACCAGCTGAAATTGCAGCAATCTTTACGATCCAACACTAAGTTTAATACTCTTCTCTACCTTCGCACTTTGAGCAAACAGAAACAACCAACAGCAAATGCTGGTTTACAAAAAAATTACAAAGTAATGGAGTAACTCAATGGGTCAGGTAGCATATCTGTAAAACATGGATAGGTGACATTTCAGGTCGGGAAGTGTCCCAACCCAAAATGTCACCTATTCATGTTCTCCCTGTCTCCTCTTCACCCGAGTTACTGCATCAACTCTCTCTCCCTCTTCAGTTGTGTTTAGCTATATATCACACAAAATAACAATTACTAGTTACATTCCTAGGGTCAGTTACAAAATAGTCGAGTTTCGGGTGGGCCTTTAGCTTCAGTGGAACTAATTTCCGCAATGGTGTTACATTTCATGTGTGGAAGATACAAACTTAAAAATGTCTTTACTTTTGTGTCTCCATTGTTGAAACCAGCAAGTTAAATATTGTTAAGGGCTTCTGCATATCAACAAAAATAACTTTCAGTCAAATGAGACACAAAATGCTGGAGTAACTAAACGGGTCGGGCAGCATCACCTATTCCTTTTTTTCCTGAGATGCTGCCTGACCCACTGAGTTACTCCAGCATTTTGTGTCTATCTTAAGTGTAAGCCAGCATCTACAGTTTCTTCCAACACATATCGTTGTCAAATGGCAGGGTTTCGTGTTGCAGATTCATCATTTATTGATCTCCCCCACCCCCAACAGGGTTACTTTCAATAGCTTCTAATTTTGCTAACACATCCAAGAAGACATCTATATTTTTGCTGATTAATGCATTGTGAATATTATTATAGCCTTGCATATAGTCCAAATAACAGCAGAGGTCAGAGATAGAAAAACATAGTTAAACTTGCACAAATATATGCCTCTCTCCCTCTCTCTCAGTTCCCACAGCTTATCATTTATTGATCCCTTGCTCCTTTCACAGCACGGTGTGATATTAAACTTTTGTCAAGTTTTGAATTTGTGAGCAACAAACAATCTCTACTCTACAGTTACCTGGTCCTGTTAAAATGGGTAAACTATAGACATAGTCAATCACTCTCCCTGGAGGTTTGGCTACATCTGCTTTAATGTTTCGTGCTAGGTTATTCCTGCATTCTTTTTTTCAGTTTTCTTATTGAGCCAGGTCCTCCTTTGCTTAATTCCCAATTCCACTGGTTTTATCACTTATGATTACTTTCATTGTGTGATGCACACACACACTTTACAGAACATGGAACAAAAAACATATATTTGAGTACCAGTCAAACATCACTTTGTTTTCCTGTTGACAGCAAACAGACAGCAGATAGTACAAATTCCTTAATGTTTCTTCAGCAATGCTCAGCTTAAAATGGTACTATGAGTAAAAGGTTCAAATTACTTTTAAAATGTTTATCTTGATATGCCCAACAATTGTTTGCTTTGTCTCCAGAATTTCATTAATTGGGCATGCGGTAGAAGGTGACATCTCTGTTTGTTACCTTGATCTATTTGTCCTCAGTTTATCATGGATGCAATGCCAAACAATTCAAAAAGTGATCAATCAAGCTGGTGCCAGTTTTAACAAAGTTTACCAGGAATAACTAATGTAGACACAAGGAGCTGAAAATGCTGGTTTATAAACAAAGGCATAAAGTGCTGTAGTAACTCAGTGAGTTACTGAGCATCTGAAGACGGGTCCCCACGCGAAATGTCACCTATCCATGTTCTTCAGAGATGCTGCCCAACTCGTTGAGTTACTCCAGGAATAAATTAGTATCAATATGGAAATTATTTAATATCCCAAGACAAGTGATATCTCACTTCGGCCAACAGAATGTGCTGTGGGAGAAACATGTTATGCCATAAATCTACCTATATTATTTTCTAGCAGCACAGACAGTCACTGTTCCAATGTTTCAAATATTAATTAGCACCCACACAAACATGATTTAATCTATCTTGTCTATCGTGAAGAGTAGGGTCTGATATGGATGCACAAACATACCCAACGCTGTAATAAAATAGCAGAGTACATCCTAAGCAGCATCTCACCAAATGTTTAATTAAAAAAAGTCTACAATGTTTAATCTGCCAAGCATCAAGTGGTGTAAATGCATTGCCAAATACAAACTGCTGGTGGAACTCAGCTGGGTCAGGCAGCATGTGTGGAGGGAAAAGGGCAGACACCGTTTCAGGTCATGACCCATCTACAGATGCTAACTGACCCACTGAGCTTGGTTTTTGCTCCCGATTACAGCATCTGCAGTCTTTTGTGTCTCAGTATAAATATATACTTGATTGCAATAATAGAATTTAGTTGATTAGGTAGTAGGAAGGAACTGCAGATCCTGTTATAAACCGAAGATAGACACAAAAAGCTGGAGTAACTCAGCGGGACAGGCAGCATCTCTGGAGAGAAGAAATGGGTGATGTTTCGGGTTGGGACTGAAGAAGGGTCTCGACCCAAAACATCACCCATTCCTTCTCGCCAGAGATGCTGCTTGTCCCGCTGTATTACTCGTGCTTTTTGTGTATATTTTCTGTTGATTAGGTAATCTAATCTTCTTTGTTCCTATTTTTACCTTTACTAATGACGCAGATAATGGTTAGGTTCAGGCATTTATATTTATTTGCACAAATGTAGCTGTTGTTGCTAATGTCAACATTTATAGTCCGTCCATAAATGTACTTCAGAGGGTGGTGGTGAACTATTCCTGAACCCGTCCTTCTTGCGGTGGTTCTCCTATAGTTTGGGGTAAGAAGCTTCTGAAAATGGACACAACAATGATGAAGAAGCATAAAGGTGTAAAATGAACCATAGATTTTAATGTAAGAAAACATCCTCCCACACATAATAATTATAACAATTCACATTACAGTTTATCTTTTGAAGCTTTTCCCTGTATGTGACTCACTGCTTTTAGCAAACATAGCTGATCTCCCAAATAATTACTTTATTTATCTTTTCTCTGTCTTGATTTCTTTCTAGGTTCAATAAATTGTAGCATTGTACAATATGCAAAACTCAAAATTCAAAAATACTATCTTTCACTCGATTTATAGTTAGCAGAAACATCCTCATAAACTTTGCTTATATTAAAAACATAAGAAAATGGTCTCAGATGAACTAACTTTGAATCTTTAAGTCTGTTTGATGTAGAAACAAGGAACTACAAATGCTGGTTTACGAAAAATACAAAAGGTGCTGGAGTAACTCAGCAAGTCAGGCCATATCTGTGGAGAACAAAGATAGGTGACATTTCAGTTTGAGACCCTTCTACAGACTGATTGTAGGGGACAAGAAAGCTGGAAGAGTGCAGGGGCAGAACAAAGCCTGGCTGGTAACAGGTTGATACAGGTGAAGGGGGAGGGGGGGGGGGGGTGATAGGTAGATGGTTGGACAGAGACCAGAGATAAAAAGATGTCAGCTTGCCAGACTCACACTGGCACTTCACTTATGAACATGTTTAATAACAATGCTGGGATTGTTGCTGAGCGAACGGAAGGCTGTGCGTTCAGAACAATTTGCTGTTGATAATTGCACTTATTTAAAAGATTTTACCAGTTTAACTCAGCAGCCTAAAACAGGAATTACTTACATTGTGTATGTAGCTTCAATACTTTCCAGAAGTGGCGGCGCTGCCCTGCAGCTGCGGCTCGCCTGCAGTCCGTTTGTCTTTTCTTTCTTTTTTGTTTTCTTTTGTCCTGTTGTTTTAGTTTATTCAGTTTATTTTAGTTGTGTATGTGTGGGGGGGTGGGAGAAACTTGTTTTTAGTCTCTTCCTTCGGGAAGGATGCAAACTTTTCTTGAGGTATCCCCCGTCTCCTTCTCCGTCTGCGCTGAGGCCTAATCGCGAAGCTGGCGGCCTCCAACTGGGAACAACCTCGAGGCTCCGGAAGCAGAGCCAGGACTTGCTAACGTGGGGCTGGCCGACTTCGGGGCTGTGGTGGCGCTGCGGAGCTTCCAGTGGACTCAGCCGCCGGCCCAGTGGACGACATCGTTGGGAGCTCAGGGGCCCAAGGTTGGTGACCGGTTCTCCGGAGCTCCCGCAACAACAGCTTCGTCTTCTGGACTGGAGAGTGACAGCTTTGTCCGCCCCGGACTGTGGAGTTTGAACCGGCCCGTTCGCGGAGCTCGGATTCGGCCGCGGGATCACAACATCGGAAGCCTGGATTGCCTCAACACAGAGGGAGAACAAGGAACGAAGAGACAAGGACTTTAAGACTTTTGTCTTCCATCACAGTGAGGTGGTGCCTAGTAGACTCACTGTGGTGGATGTTAAATCTGTGTTCATCGTGTGTTTTGTTATTTTATTCTATGTTATGACTGTGGTCCTATGAAAGATTCCCAATCCTCTGGCTTCCGGCTACTCTTTGCTGTGTTATACATCTGTTCTTTTAGTTTTATTCTATCCCTAACTTCTCTTGTCAGCCACGGTTGCCTCCTACTCCCCTTAGAATCTTTCTTCCTTTTTGTAATGAAATGATCCTGTGTCTTCTGGATTATGCCCAGAAATTCCTGCCATTGCTGTTCCACTGTCATTCCTGCTAGTATCCCTTTCCAGTCTACCTTGGCCAGCTCCTCTCTCATGCCTTCATAATCCCCTTTGTTCAACTGCATCACTGCCACGTCCGATTTAACTTTCTCCTTCTCAAATTGCTGATACCCTCATAACATTTAATAAATATTTGCATGAGCAATTGATTTGCCGAATTGGCCATTTACAAAGAGGTGGTCAAGAAGTTTAGTACAGGTCAATACATGATGGGCTGAAGGGCCTGTTTAATGGTGTATAATTCTATGAAAATAGGATATAGACCATAGAACAGTACAGCACAGGAACAGGCCATTATCTCTGTGCTGAAAGTAATGCCAAGTTAACCCAATCTTCTCTGCAGCATGTGATCCATAAATCTACATTCCCTGCAAATCCATGTGCCCATCCACAAGCCTCCTAAAAGCTAGCATTGTACCTGCCTCCTCCACCATCCCTGGCAGCACCTTCCAGACACCCACCATCCTCTTTATAAAGAACTTGTGCTACACATCTCCTTTAAACTATGCCACTCGCTATGCCCCTAGTCTTTGACATTTCCTGTCCAGGAAATAGATTTTGACTATCTATGCTATCTATGCCTCCTATAATTTAAAAACGATTCTAAGAAACGTCCACCAAAGCATCACCAGTTAAATCCTGGCTGCATGATTGTAGAGATGTTTGATTTTCCTTTTGTAATCACCATACTTCTTACCACTGTGTAATTAAGGCAAAGTCAAAAGAGTTTTGAAACAACACATTGGAAGCCTTGGGGCAATCAAACTATTGTTTGGTGAAGATAGACACAGCAATTTGGATGCATAAGGAATAGGTGTCATTTCGGGTCGAGACGAGTCTGAAGAAGGGTCTCGAACTGAAACATTACCTATTCCTTTTCTCCAGAGATGCTGTCTGATCTGCTGAGTTACTCCAGATTTTTGTGTCTATCTTCGGTTTAAACCAGCATCTGCAGTTCCTTTCATATTGTTTGGTGAAATATCTCAATCTATTCATGACAGAAGTGGAGCCTAATTACATTCACCATTTTTTTGGTGAATAGCTTAATGTTCCTGACAAAAGGCAAACAGCATCAAGTGGCTGGTCTGCATTAAGTGCTGCATGACGTACAGGTTTACACAGGGGTGCAGTATTTTATCACTTAATAACAAAGCGGGGGGCAGATGATCTTTGCACAGAAACATGCACTCTCCAAGTGGCACATAGGTTCAGCAAGATGTTACCTGGCATGGAATGTTTCAGTTATTCGGTTGTTTGTATTTTTAAAGTAGTTTTCTGGAGCTTTCATTTATCAATTAAAATCCAGTCAAATGTGACAGCAACATAAATTGAGTGGGATTTGGATAATGGAGGCTGACAATATAAGGTTTTCATGAGTTAATGAATTCACGAGAAATTTTGAGGTAAGAAACTTAATAAGATTTGTATCAGGTATTGAACAAAATAAACATTCATGTAGGCCAATAAGATTAAGAGAGTTAGAAGTAAATACAAATTATTCTGATCTTTTTTTATCCATAACACCAATTAACTTCTAAAGAAGTGAGAATCCACATTGGCAAAATAATTTTTCAGAGCCAGAGCAGTTGTAATTATTTCTTATCACCTGATTACGAGTTCAATTAATCGTGAATGCACCAGCTATAACTTTGTTTTGTTTGTTTGGAGGCAATACAGAGGACATGAAGCACACATTCATGCTTCTCCAGTCATCTTAATGCCAAATTCCTCAACAAAGCATCCTGCGAAAGCATCCTGGCAAATTCTTATTACCAATTCTGGGCGTCTTAAGGGCCTGTCCCACTTGGCCGTCATTTGCACGTAAATTACGCGACATCATTTACACGTCACGACGCACGACGCACGTGACATGACACGCACGTAATGCACGCATGGTGCACATTACGCACACATGGTGCGCGATGACATAGGCAGTGACGCCCGGCCGCGCGCGGCGTCACTGGATTTTGTGATGTACAAAATCTTCGAGGCGCCATCTGCGTGACGCGCAAATAACGGCCAAGTGGGACAGGCCCTTTACGAATTGCATAGCTTTAAAGTCCTGAAGTCGTCATCAGATTATACGTGCAATAGTGAGCAGTGTTAACAACATAACTTTCTCTCAGGACAAATTTTGCGTGATTATTCACCATAAGTAAATTGGATAAATACTCAAAGTATACTATTCAGTACTATAGGAAAAATCTGGAGGTGGGGCTAAAGGAAACATCTTTCAAAGAAGCAGCACAATGTACCAACTGGTCCCCTGCTGTGCTGGATCACACAATGATTCTTGTATCACTTTGGCTTTGTCCATTACAGTCTGTCAAAAAGTAACACTAGCAAATTTGAAGATGACACTAAGATGAACTGTGAAGAGGATTCGAGGAGGTTGTAGGGTGTCTTGGATGGGTTGAATGAGTGGGCAGATGCAGTATAATGTAGATAAATGTGAGGTTATCTACATTGGCGGCAAGAACAAGGAGGCAGATTGTTATCTCAATGGTGTCAGATTAGGAAAAAGGGAAATGCAATGAGACTTGGGTGTCTTGTACACTTGTCACTGAAAGTAAACATGCAGGTACAGCAGGCAGTGAAGAAAGCTAATGGCATGTTGGCTTTCATAACGAGTGGTCCTTCTGTAGTTGTACAGGACCCTGGTGAGACTACATTTAGAGTATTGTGTGAAGTTTTGGTCTCCTACTCTGAGGGAGAACATCCTTACTATTGAGGCAGTGCAGCATAGGTTAATCCCCAAGATGGCGGGACTGTCATATGAGGAAAGATTGGAAAGACTGGGCTTGTATTCACTGGAATTTAGAAGGATGAGAGGGTATGTTATAGAAACATATACAATTATAAAAGGACTGGACAAGCTAGATGCAGGAAAATGTTCCCAATGTTGGGAGAGTCCAAAACCAGGGCCCACAGTCTAAGAATAAACGGGAAGCCATTTAAAACTGAGATGAGAAAAAACTTTTTCACCCAGAGAGTTGTGAATTTGTGGAATTCTCTGCCACAAAAAGCTGTGGAGGCCAATTCACTGGATTAATTTAAAAGAGAGTTAGATAGAGCTCTAGGGGCTAGCAGAATCAAGGAATTTGGTGAGAAGGCAAGCACGGGTTACTGATTGTGGATGATCAGCCATGATCACAATGAATGGCGGTGCTGGCTCGAAGGGCCAAATGGCCTCCTCCTGCACCTATTTTCTATGTTTCTATGTTTCTATCACAGGAACAGGCTCATTGTCCCAATCTCCATGCCGAATAAGATGCCAAGCTAAACTATTCTCCTCAGCCTGCACATGATCCATATCGCTCCATTCCCTGCATATCTCTATGCCTATCCGAACCACCATAAGATACCTCAGGCACTTGATTTTTCCATTTTTACTCCCAAATGAAAAATTGGACCTTAAATTATAAATCAAAGTATTTTTAGGTATTATGAATACGTTATTGTTATTATGCAAATGCATATTCACTCATCTCAATGGAGCACTAATTTATTTAAAACTAAACCAGTAATGATTTCAAGTTGTTATACTGCAGCAGTAGTATAGCAAGGGGGTTGCCGTGGGGGCTAGCCAGCCTATCATGGAACAACCCCATTGATGAAGATAACAGTGGTTACCCAGACCTCATTGCTGGTTGCGAAGGGGCCCCCATAACAGTTCAAGCTTCACTGGGGAACACAACGATGGTTGCGAAGAACATAGGGGAAACGAACACAGATGGTGCAAGTCTATTGAAAGCAAATTATGTCCAACCAGCTGAGCTTTAGAAAAGAGCTATGGACACACTGATCTGTTCTGTAGTCATGCCTACTATGTTCTGTTGTGCTGAAGCAAAGCAAGAATTTCATTGCCCTATCAGGGACACATGACAATAAACTCTCTTGAATCTTGCATCTTGAATCTTGAATCTTTTCTCGAGTAGGAACAAGGGCTGATTAGAGTATTGCAGTGATGGACCTGCCAAAGTAATTGGACAAATTGCGACATAATGTATGTAATCAAACCTTTCAAGTATACGCTACTGGGAAGGAAGGAACTGCAGATGCTGGTTTAAACCGAAGATAGACACAAAATGCTGAGACAGGCATCATCTCTGGAGAGAAGGAATGCGTGATGTTTAGGATCCAGATCCTTCTTCAGACTAGTCAGGGGAAAGGGGAACGAGAGATATGCACAGTGATGTAGAAAGGCGAAACGATCGCCCATTCTACGTTTGGTCTCGCCGATGTATGAGTCCCCATTTTGAACAATGAATCATGTACGTTTTGGGAGAAAAATGAGATATAAACCAAAAGGTATGACGTCAACTGATGGCCAGACCACTTACTGTCGAACCATCATCAGTGGTTACGAGGACTGTCACGTGACATCATGGGTCGAGGAGAGTGTCCTGCTACATCAGCAGATCTTACCTTGAGATTATCAGTCAACAGGTAGCTGAGCTCGGGTCAACACGCTTGCTCAGCAGCAGCAGCAGCAGCAGCAATGACACAATATGTTAAAGAGTCGTGAACACACATGTATGTCAAACTTATCTCACCGAATAAAGTAACTGTTTGATCACATAGTTTGGACTCGCTACATTGGTGACCCGCAACGATCCAAATTGGGATTTTGGATTTCTCCTGACGCAAGCAGGCGACCACCAACCTCTACAGTGGTGACTTGATGTCTGCACAGCCCAGCCCTGCTGAACAGCGCAACCGCCAACCCTGCCATAATGTATGCCGCGACGACTGCCTCAACGCGCTCCTGTGACTGGTCTCAACGTTCGCAGGCCGCCCGGATCGACAGGCGCAATCTGGGGCTTGTTTGACGGACGTCAATCCCTCCCGCATGACCTGCCTGGAGCCGACCACTGGCACTGAGAGGCTGCGGCTACCGCCGCTCCCCCACGAGCTGCTGCCCACTGGTGCTGAGAGGCAATGACTGCCACTGCTCCCCCACCAGCTGCTGCAGAAGCTGCAAGGTATATCAGCCCCCTGCCCCCAGCATCACCGGTACCGCCACCCACCGGCCCCAGGAGCGGGGAGAGAGCGAGCCCGCCCATCACCCCGCCGGCCGCTGCTCAAGGCCTAGCCTCCCGACCAAGCAGGCCAACCTGGGGCGGCTGCCCGAAGACGTCCTTCTGCTCCTCGCTGGCACGGATTTCGATGATCCACGGCCGCTGGCTTCCCGACCAGTCATGCTGTGGTCAACCCAGCAAGCGGGGTGGAGCCTCCGGCAGTCTGCATCGGTGGTCCCGCGATGGATTGCCAGGCAGCTTCCAGTCTCCGCTGATGTCGCAGCAGCGCAGCCGATCTCTGACAACATCGGTGGTGGTGGGTGGAGTTCCTACTTGCAGCGGTGGGGCAAGGCCTGTCGATGCCAGCTGCCTCGCACGCATCCGGGAATCGCCTCGGTTGGTCACCAGTAAAGGCTGCCTCAGTTGGTTGCCAAAATGGCTGCCGCGGCCTACTACCACATGACCGCCGCGATTGACTGCCTAAATGGCCGGCCGGAAGCGATGCTCGACATCCTCTGACCGCCATCAACAGCGCCACCTTCCGACCGGATGCCGTCTCTGCACTCTGACCGCCATCAACAGCACCACCTCAGGTCAGATGGTGTCACTGCAGCCTAACCACTGTCAACGGCACCACTTCAAGTCGGATGGTGTCACTCCAACCTCCAGTTTTCCAGCTTACAGCACAGCTTCTCATCAGACATTGGACAATTTGAACTTTTAGTTTCCTACCACTTTGGACTTGTTTGCTCACTATAGTTTGTTTTATTTTCTCTTTTCACTTTTTACACTGTAATGACCGCGCCAGGTTTGGCTATTAGTTTATTCTTATTTCTTTGTTGTGTTTTCTTTGGTTTGCATTGTTGCCATTGCTGGGTGCCGTATTTCTCAGGACACAATCCCCTGCTGGTCGATGAGATGTGACAGTGTCTCGTCCATCCTGCGGCTTTTGCAATTGTCTCCTTGCACCCCTCGGCATATGGCCGGGATGGTCCACAGCCGGAGCGTCGACTGCGCATGCGGGCCCCACTATCCCGACCCACAGCAGGTGCCCCCAACCTACAGCAGGAGCCGCCCTCGATCATGTTTGCATACCTTCTGGTAGAAGGTGAGCGCGTTCTATCCCTTTTCGCCTGTGGGTTTACAAGTTTTGGCTGCCGCGTTTCGTTGGCCTGCTCGTTTTCCTTCCTCCAGTTCTGGGGGGGTGGGGTCCTATGGCGTCACCTGATGGTCAGACCACTTACTGTCGAACCCTCGTCAATGGTTACGAGGACTGTCACATGACGTCATGGGTTAAGGGGAGTGTCCTGCTACATCAGCAGATCTTATCTTGAGATTATCAGTCCACGGGTAGCTGAGCTCGAGTCAACACCCTCGCTGAGCTGCAGCAGCAATAACTCAATATGTTAGAGAGTCCCAACACACATGTATTTCAAACTTATCTCACCGTATAAAGTAACAGTTTGATAACAAAGTTTGGACTCGCTACAGTGGTAATATTTTAAAGAGATAACAAGAACAAAAAAACTGAGCTTTGAAGGTGGCATAATAAATTGATTTGTTTTTGTAAAACTCAAGCATCACCGCAAAGGCAAATAAACAGCCAAAAGTCTGAAGAAGGGTCTCGACCCGAAACGTTACCTATTCCTTTTTTCCAATGATGCTGTCTGACCCGCTGAGTTTGCTGACCAGCTTTTTGAGTCTATCTTCAGTCTTTATAACTCACTGCCTGGACCTCAGCAGGAGTATTGTGCCCATCTCTGAGTGCCACAACTATTAAAGAATGTGAAGGCTCCAGAAAGGAGCAAATGTTGTTTACTCGAATGAAGCAAGAGATAGTAAAAATTAGTAATACTGAGAAACAGAAGAAGCTTAACTTGATTTGTTTACAAATGACTTGATTTGATTTGATTATGACTTTGCAAATGCTGAGAATTTGTTTTGAAAAGCAAAACATATTAGAAATCTGAACTAAAAACAGCTGATGCTGGAAATATTAATTGGGTCAGGCAGCATCTGAGCTAAGAGAATTAACATTATGGCTATTCCTCAAACATAGGGAAAGTCGAAGTGATAAGAATATGAAAGGGACATGTGTAATGAGGTGGTGACCAAGAGAAACTGAGAGACACATGTTGTTCATACTAACTGAGAAAGGTGGGCTTGCTACTTGCAGAAAAAAAAGAACAATACTGTTACGCTGAGAAAGGGAGTCCAGCAATTCCAGGTAAAACAAAATGAAAACTGAATGCTGGAGATACCCAGCAGATCAGCAGCATCAGTCAATTTGTGTTACTGGTACAAATGCATCAGAACTGACCAGTTCTGTCACAGACAAGAAAGGCTAGCTCTCAGAAATTGTTGAATTCACTCAGGCTAGAAGCCTGCCAAGTCAGAAAGTGAGTAGCTCTTTAAACTTGCATTGGAAAAGTGCACGAGGCCAAAGACAAAGAGATCAGTGTGAGACTGTGCTGGAGAATTACAGTAAGGTAACTGGCAATGGGAAGCTCAGGGGCACTCTTGCATGTTGAACTGAGGTGTTTTTTGTTTTCCCAGAGTAGAGGAAATATATCATGAGGATATACCATAAGTGAAGTGCACTAATTTCAAAAAGGTGCAAGTGAATCATTGCTTCATTGGAAGCAGTGCTGGAATCTATGGATTGTTGAAAGGAAAGAGATGAAAATAAAAAATCCTTTCTTCTGGCAGAATAATCAATGTTGAAGGAATAATGTTTGAGTTGATGAGTTAAAATGTGGTTGGGATAAAAGAAAGAATGTTTTTATATATGAAATGTCTGAAAGACTGTTGGTGCAAATTGAATGACAGGTTTGGTAATAATAGAATGGGAAAGTTGATTAACTGATTTTAAAATGGAAAATAAATGTAAACCTTTGGGAACGAGCAAGAGTTTATACTGATGTGTACGTCTATCAGAAATGCAGCATGGATATATCAACATATATGTAAAAATATATAACAATCTAAAATATAGGATAAGAAATAAAACAAATAGTCGGATTCAAATAAGTTAATATCGTACCTTTATAATACCCTTCCAAATTTACAAACCCCATCGTCGGAAATAATTAGGCGAGCTTGGGAAGATGAACTGGGTCTAACAATTCTAAAAGATAGTTGGGAGGAAAGCCTTCTATATATACACAACTGTTCTCTTAATGTTAGGCACTCGCTAATACAATTTAAAATACGGCATAGACTTTATTACTCAAAGTCTAAATTGAATAAGATCTTCCCAAATGTCTCCCCTATTTGTGATAGATCCAAGAAGCAACCATAACCCATTCCTTTGCTTCCTGCACAAAATTACACAACGTCTGGAGGGAAATTTTTGATAATTTTTCTAAAATACTTAAAATAAAATTAGACCCCCGTCATAGAATTGATCACACTAGGTATGTCAGAGGCCTGTTCTGAGCTAACACTATTTCAAAGATGTTTCCTTAACTATAGCCTTATAATGGTGAAAAAAACTAATACTTAAATTTTGGAAACAGACAACAGTCCCTACAGTGAAGATGTGGAATTCAAACATGTTCGAGACATTACATTTGGAAAATATTAGGCTTGTCTTGGCAGAAAAACCAGATCAATTTCCCAAGACATGGACACCCTTCACCGAATTCTTACAAGAATAGTATGGCGCAACACAAATCTAAATTTAAATCCGATCCTGGGTTGGGTGAGGTGGGCGGAGGGAGACAAGGGGCAGGTATATCTCCACTTTTCTTTTTCTTTTTTTTTCTTTTATCTTTCTTTTTTCGGCCGCACAACTTTGGTAGTTTAGGGGTCTCTTCTTTGTGCTTTTTCAAGCTATCTTTTCACCTCATTTTTTCCCTCTCTTGTTCTTTTCTTTTCTTCTTTCATTTTCAGGTTATAAGGTTAAAAATGAAGCTGTACAATAATTGTATAATCTTAGATGCCAAATGTTTTATCTTTGTTCAATTGCTTCTAATAAAAATAATTTAAAAATAATAATAATAAATAAAATTAAAATTAATTTTAAAAAAAGAAATAAAACATATGTCCTTTATGCCTGTCTGGGTATTTAATGAAATTATAACTGCCTTGATCTTAGATTCAGCTCCACCAAGCTGTCTGTTCCCAACTCTGTTGTCTCCAACAATTTGTCAGGGATTGTCTTGAATGTGTGCAATGATTCAGCATCCATACCTCTCTGCATAAAGAATTCCAGATTCAGGACCCACCTTGAGAGGAAATTCTTTCTAATTTCTGCCCTAAATGGCTGCCCAATAGTTTTGGATTCCTCAAGAGGAAAATGTCTGCCCAACCACTATCTTCACAAGCATTCCTCACAAAAAACATCTTTTCTTCACAGGAATCCACCTAATGAACTTTCACTGAACTTCCTCCCACGCAGTATATCTATATAATTAAAAGTCTCATCTTGACCACTTCCTGTTTGCACTGTGCTTTGATTTTAGAAGAAACGCTACCACATATGGCTGTGATTTTTTGGCCATATTACTCAGAGTCCTCCTCTGCTGCGCAGACCCCGTGGATTTTTCCCATCGATTAAAAATAAAAGACTTATTAGTATTTAAAAAATCTTGAGATTCTATCTCCTGTCAAAAACTGCCATGAAGGACATGCCCCTTCCGGTGGGAAGGGGGGGACTATAAAACCTGGAAGTGTGGGCCTGCCTCTATCTGTCTGCAAGATGGCGAGGGAGAGGTCAGGACTCTCTGTCTGATCTGGGAAACAACAGAACACTGTGAGTATGCAATGTACTTGAATAAATGATTTGTTAGCCCTTAATAAAAATGAAATTAGTTGTTTGGCCTGCTCTGTGCTTGACACTGCAATGGCAATGGAAATGAAGTGAAAATGCAATGAGCTGTTTGGCTTGAGCCTGCCCAATGCTTTAAACTGCAATGGCAATGGAAATGAAGTGAAAATGCAATCAGCTGTTTGTCTTGTGCCTGCCCTGTGCTTGAAAGTGCAATGTCAATGGAAATGAAGTGAAAATGCAATCAGCTGTTTGGCTTGAGCCTGCCCTGTACTTGAAAGTGCAATGGCAATGGAAATTAAGTGAAATTGCAATCAGCTCTTTGGCTTGGCCTGCCCTGTGCTTGAAAATGCAATGGCAATGGAAGTGAAATGAAAATGCAATGAGCTATTCGGCCTGCCCTGTGCTTGAAACTGCAATGCAATTGGAAATGAAATGAAATGAGTTGTTTGGCCTGCCTGAAATCACTAATTTTGGCCCACAAGGCCCCTATTAGCCGAAAAACCAGTCCCTTTTGCCCAAAACGCCCGTATTAGCCTAGGAGGAGCATTTTGGCCCAAATGCCCGTGCCGGGCCAGGAAAAGTCCAGAAAAAGTGCCTTTTACTGAAATTTCAATCAGATTTTTCTTTAAAAGAGCCCCTTCAGCCCATCAGGCCTGTACTAGCCCAGCAGTCCCTTCGGCCCATCAGTAAGTATTCCCCCGGCAAGTATTAAACCTCACCCCAGTATTTTTCTCCCTCCATTCATTTGCTCCCTGTGAGATCCAGGCCAGGATAGACTTTCCTCCTTCATTGCTATGATCTGCAGAAAAAGATGAAAATGTCCTAAAATTGATTCTCCACCCTCTCCCCCTTCTCTCTCAGAGAGTCTCTCACCTGTTTTTGGCAGAATCTCTGGGATTTTCTGAGCTGCCAGCCCACCAGGCCTGAGTGACAGAGCTGCCAGCCCACCAGGCCTGAGTGTCTGAGCTGCCAGCCCAAGAATCCATTCGGCCCACAATGTCCATACTCGCCATCTGGAAACCAGTCCCTTCAACCAGCAATATTGGAATTGTTGGAGAGGTGGAATATTGTGTCGGGGGACTAGCCTTCCGGTGTGAACATGGGACCCAACAGGTCCCACTTAGTCTAGTCCTTCCTTAAATAAAGGAACCAAAATTATACCGTTTTCTCCATTTGTGGTCAATTTGGCATCCTGTATATTTTAGCAACTCCCTATTTCTGTAATAAAGGTCAAAGCTCCATTATCCCTCCTAATTACTCGCAATACCAGGATGATAATGTTTTCTTTTTTTCTTGCATGTGGACACCCAGATCCCTCTGGTACAATGGCATTTTGCTTAAACAATCTTTCTTTTCATTCTACCAGCCAAAATGGAAAACCTCATACAACCTGTACAATTCCATGAAATCTGAAAGAAGTGTTCAAGCTAGGTTTAAAAATATACTAGACTATGTGGGACCCGTGAACCGAAATTAGTGGTTTCAGGCAGGCCAAACAACTCATTTCATTTCATATCCAATTGTATTGCAGTTTCAAGCACAGGGCAGGCTGAATAGCTCATTGCATTTTCATTTCACTCCCATTGCCATTGCACTTTCAAGCACAGGGCAGGCTCAAGTCAAACAGCTGATGGCATTTTGGCTTCATTTCCATTGCCTTTGCACTTTTAAGCACAGGGCAGGCTCAAGCCAAACAGCTCATTGCATTTTCACTTCATCTCCATTGCCATTGCACTTTCAAGCACAGGTCAGGCTCAAGCCAAACAGCTCATTTCGTGGCATTTTCACTTCATTTCCATTGCCATTGCAGTTTCAAGCACAGGGCAGGCCAAACAACTCATTTCATTTTCATTAAGGGCTAACAAATCATTTATTCAAGTACATTGCATACTCACAGTGTTCTGTTGTTTCCCAGCTCAGACAGAGAGTCATGACCTCTCCCTCACCATCTTGCAGAATGACTGAGCCACGCCCACACTTCCGGGTTTTATAGTCCCTCCCCCCTCCCACCGGAAGGGGCATGGCCTCCATGGCTGGTGATTGACAGGAGAGAGAATCTCAAGATTTTTAAAACACTAATAAGTCTTTTATTTTTCATCGATGGGAAAAATCCACGGGGCCTGCGCAGCGGAGGAGAGGGCCAAAGGGGGCCAAAAAAGTTACAGCCATATGTGATCGAGTTTTTTCTAAAATCAAAGCACAGTGCAAACAGGAAGTGGTCAAGATGAGACTTTTAATTATATACATAAGAAAAGGTGATGTGATAT
The DNA here is from genome assembly GCF_010909765.2 of Amblyraja radiata. Classification (NCBI taxonomy): domain Eukaryota; kingdom Metazoa; phylum Chordata; class Chondrichthyes; order Rajiformes; family Rajidae; genus Amblyraja; species Amblyraja radiata. The sequence goes on from NC_045959.1 coordinate 39,635,058, forward strand.
GCTATTTGAATAACCTCCAACTATGTTTTAAATATATGAAGAAATGTTATTCTGAAAAATTCGAACCACTTCAAAATTTACTTTCTCACACCATACCACAGTACAATGGCATGATTTGTTGCATTTCATCCTTGCGTGTTCTGAAATGGGAAAACCAGCATCAAGCTTCTCGAATGCACAGATGTAACGCTTCTTGCCAACTTTTGCAATGGCTAACAGATGGTCATGGTGGAGGTTGAATGCACAGGAGACATCACTTTTTTACAGCTTCTGCCCATTGTCATACCGCAATCCATGTGGCACTCACCAGTTAGCCAAAAAACAGGGTATTTAAACTGACAATGCAACAGCTGTGTAAATCATCGAGAGGCAGTCTACTGGATAATTACTCCTGGGGAAAAAAGTTTGCAAGACGATATAATGTTGCACTCAAAACCAAACTTATTCTGAGTAGACATTAGGTAACAGTTGGTATCAATTCCACATCAGTGTAATGCTTTGAGGGCTAATTTCAAGCATTGGCTTGTGACTTACTTACTGCTCCAGAATATGATATATTGATAGCTAAAACTACAGCCCAGAAATGAAAGCGTGTATCAAGAAATCACTTTCATTACAAAGGTAAGACGGCATGCAAAGTGTATGAGGAAGGCTGGTGCAGGTCACCGTGCAGAGTGTTCATCCTGATAATAAAAGTAATAAGAGAAAGGACAAGGCCCTATAAGATTAGTGTAGTTTAGTGATAACCATATAACCATATAACCATATAACAATTACAGCACGGAAACAGGCCATCTCGGCCCTACAAGTCCGTGCCGAACAATTATTTTCCCTTAGTCCCACCTGCCTGCACTCATACCATAACCCTCCATTCCCTTCACATCCCTATGCCTATCCAATTTATTTTTAAAGATACCAACGAACCTGCCTCCACCACTTCCACTGGAAGCTCATTCCACACCGCTACCACTCTCTGAGTAAAGAAGTTCCCCCTCATGTTACCCCTAAACTTCTGTCCCTTAATTCTGAAGTCATGTCCTCTTGTTTGAATCTTCCCTATTCTCAAAGGGAAAAGCTTGTCCACATCAACTCTGTCTATCCCTCTCATCATTTTAAAGACCTCTATCAAGTCCCCCCTTAACCTTCTGCGCTTCAGAGAATTAAGACCTAACTTATTCAACCTTTCTCTGTAACTTAGTTGTTGAAACCCAGGCAACATTCTAGTAAATCTCCTCTGTACTCTCTCTATTTTGTTGACATCCTTCCTATAATTGGGCGACCAAAATTGTACACCATACTCCAGATTTGGCCTCACCAATGCCTTGTACAATTTTAACATTACATCCCAGCTTCTATACTCAATGCTCTGATTTATAAAGGCTAGCATACCAAAAGCTTTCTTTACCACCCTATCTATATGAGATTCCACCTTCAAGGAACGATGCACGGTTATTCCCAGATCCCTCTGTTCAACTGCATTCTTCAATTCCCTACCATTTACCATGTACGTCCTATTTTGATTTGTCCTGCCAAGGTGTAGCACCTCACATTTATCAGCATTAAACTCCATCTGCCATCTTTCAGCCCATTCTTCCAAATGGCCTAAATCACTCTGTAGACTTTGGAAATCCTCTTCATTATCCACAACACCCCCTATCTTGGTATCATCTGCATACTTACTAATCCAATTTACCACACCTTCATCCAGATCATTGATGTACATGACAAATAACAAAGGACCCAACACAGATCCCTGAGGCACCCCACTAGTCACCTGCCTCCAACCCGACAAACAGCCATCCACCATTACCCTCTGGCATCTCCCATTCAGCCACTGTTGAATCCATCTTGCTAGTCCTGCATTTATACCCAACAGTTGAACCTTCTTAACAACCTTCCATGAGGAACCTTGTCAAAGGCCTTACTAAAGTCCATATAGACAACATCCACTGCTTTACCCTCGTCAATTTCCCTAGTAACCTCTTCAAAAAATTCAAGAAGATTAGTCAAACATGACCTTCCAGGCACAAATCCATGTTGACTGTTCCTAATCAGACCCTGTTTATCCAGATGCTTATATATATTATCTCTAAGTATCTTTTCCATTAATTTGCCCACCACTGAAGTCAAACTAACAGGTCTATAATTGCTAGGTTTACTCTTAGAACCCTTTTTAAACAATGGAACATGCGCAGTACGCCAATCCTCGGGGACTATCCCCGTTTCTAATGACATTCAAAATATTTCTGTCATAGCCCCGGCTATTTCTGCACTAACTTCCCTCAATGTCCTAGGGAGTATCCTGTCAGGACCTGGAGACTTATCCACTTTTATATTTTTCAAAAGTGTCAGTACTTCTTTTAATTTGAAACTCATAGTATCCATAACTAGTAGTTTCCCTTACCTCACATAATTCAATATCCTTCTCCTTGGTGAATACCGTAGAAAAGAAATTATTCAATATCTCCCCCACCTCTTTTGGATCTGCAGATAGCTGTCCACTCTGTCTCTCCAATGGACCAATTTTATCCCTCGTTATCCTTTTGCTATTAATATAGCTGTAGAAACCCTTTGGATTTACTTTCACCTTACTTGCCAAAGCAACCTAATTTCTTCTTTTAGCTTTTCTAATTTCTTTCTTAAGATTCTTTTTACATTCCTTATACTCCTCAAGCACCTCATTTACTTCATGCTGCCTATAATTATTGTAGATCTCCCTCTTTTTCCGAACAAGATGTCCAATTTCCCTTGAAAACCAGGGCTCTTTCCAATTTTTACTGTTTCCTTTCAACCGAACAGGAACATAAAGATTCTGTACTCTTAAAATTTCCCCTTTAAATGTCCTCCATTTCTCTTCTACATCCTTCCCATAAATCAAAATGTCCCAGTTCACTCCTTTTAAATCATTTCGCATCTCATCAAAGTTAGCCTTTCTCCAATCAAAAATCTCAACCCTAGGTCCTGTTCTGACCCTCTCCATAATTATATTGAAACTAATGGTATTGTGATCACTGGACCCGAAGTGCTCCCCAACGCATACCTCCGCCACCTGTCCTGTCTCATTTCCTAACAGGAGGTCCAGCACTGCCCCTCCTCTAGTAGGTACCTCTATGTATTGCTGCATACAGCATGGAAACAGACCTTTCGACCCACCAATACAATGCCGACCAATTCATATGAGTGCTAGGTTGTCCCACTTTTGTAACCACTTCCTACATACTAGGCACAATTTACTGAGGCCAGCTAATCTACAATCCTGCATGTCATTGACATGTGGGAGAAAACCGGAGTATACACTCCATGATTGTGGAAAAAGAACGTACAAACTTCACACAGATAGCACCCAAGCACAGAATTGATCCTGGGCCTCCAGTGATGTGAGGCAGCAGCTCAACAAATTGTGCCACAATGTTGGCACCCCTGATGCAACCCGCTGCAGGCATCACCATAGCTACATCACTCTCCCATCCTAGGATATTTTCTTTGATGTCAGAGTCATAGATTTGTGCTGGATTGAAACAGATCCTTTCACCCATTATATCCACACAGACCATTGTACATCAACACTCATCCCATCTACACACATTTACTGCTCTGTGAGAGTCATGTATTTTGACTTCTCCAGTGACTTTAACACAATCCGGCCTGCACTGCTAGAGAGCAAACTGATGAAGATGCGGCTGGATGCTCCATTGATATCCTGGATCACCAACTGCCTGACTGGACGACCACAATATGTCAGACTACAGAATTGTGTCTTGGACATGGTGGTGAGCAACACAGGGGCCCCACAGGGGATAGTCCTCTATCCCTTCCATTTCACCATCTACACCTTGAACTTCAGATATAACTCCGTCTCCTGCCACCTGCAGAAGTTTTCGGATGACTGCAATTGTGGGCTACATCAGTCAGCGGAGGGAAGCTGAATACAGATCTGTAGTCAACGACTTTGTTGAGTGGTGTGGGCTGAATCATCTGCAGTTCAACCGCGACAAGACTAAGGAGTTAGTGGGACTGGGCCTCTGCGCATCCATATAACCATATAACCATATAACAATTACAGCACGGAAACAGGCCATCTCGACCCTTCTAGTCCGTGCCGAACACATAATCTCCCCTAGTCCCATATACCTGCGCTCAGACCATAACCCTCCATTCCTTTCCCATCCATATAACTATCCAATTTATTTTTAAATGATAAAAACGAACCTGCCTCCACCACCTTCACTGGAAGCTCATTCCACACAGCTACCACTCTCTGAGTAAAGAAGTTCCCCCTCATGTTACCCCTAAACTTCAGTCCCTTAATTCTCAAGTCATGTCCCCTTGTTTGAATCTTCCCTACTCTCAGTGGGAAAAGCTTTTCCACGTCAACTCTGTCTATCCCTCTCATCATTTTAAAAACCTCTATCAAGTCCCCCCTTAACCTTCTGCGCTCCAAAGAATAAAGCCCTAACTTGTTCAACCTTTCTCTGTAACTTAGTTGCTGAAACCCAGGCAACATTCTAGTAAATCTCCTCTGTACTCTCTCTATTTTGTTGACATCCTTCCTATAATTAGGCGACCAAAATTGTACACCATACTCCAGAATTGGCCTCACCAATGCCTTGTACAATTTTAACATTACATCCCAACTTCTATACTCAATGCTCTGATTTATAAAGGCCAGCACACCAAAAGCTTTCTTTACCACCTTATCTACATGAGATTCCACTTTCAGGGAACTGTGCACAGTTATTCCCAGATCCCTCTGTTCACCTACATTCTTCAATTCCCTACCATTTACCATGTACGTCCTATTTTGATTTGTCCTGCCAAGATGTAGCACCTCACACTTATCAGCATTAAACTCCATCTGCCATCTTTCAGCCCACTCTTCCAACTGGCATAAATCTCTCTGTAGACTTTGAAACTCTACTTCATTACCCGCAACCCCACCTATCTTAGTATCATCTGCATACTTACTAATCCAATTTACCACGCCATCGTCCAGATCATTGATGATCATTGATCCCTCTGCAATTGGATCCTCGACTTCCTCATCCACAGACCACAGTCTGTTCGAATTGGAGGAACCACTTCATCCTCAGTGACAATTAGTACGGGAGCACCTCAAGGCTGCATGCTCAGCCCTCTCCTTTACTACTTACCTTTGAGTGAAACTGGTGAAAAATCGTAGCGCTATCGCGAACTGTTTTTGCGCAAATAGAAAGACTGCCAAACGGGATGATAACAAGATCAGAGTTTTAGTTATGTATAGATAGATTATCATGTTTGTTATTATACCTTGTTCACCCTATTAAATTATCAGGTTAGAGAAGAGAGTAAGAAAGCAGTATTCGTAGTTTCATTGAAACTCTTTTGAAGTTCTAAACATAATAAGGAACCAATTTTCCATTATTCCCTCCTTCCACATCCATTTCATTCTCTCAATGGATGTGTTGCCCAGAAGACCAGCTAATGTCTTGCATATGGATTTCAAAGTGATCTTGTGTGGCACGGGTGCATTCTATCGTATGTCATTCTCACATTTCTTTGTTCTGAAATCTATCTCTGATATCTAAATAAAACCTGGCAACCACCCTTAAATGGAGCTGGTGGGCTTGGCGTGACAGCTATTAGTGAAGCCTTTCTTCCCATCCCATCTCAAACAGGGATGAGGCTGATAAATAACGAATGTGAACATATCTGTATACTAGAAAACATAGGATCCCAAACAATTGACTTTGGACCAATTTGATTTGTGCTGAATGCTCCTGGTTCCCTATTTTCAGGCGTATATGAGCCTTTGCCTTTGCGTTGCAGTGCATCACAGTGACAAGAAACTCATCTGAAAAGATATTTGGCATAAAAAAATGCAGATTTGTTGCGTGAACTGGCATCCTATTCATAACATCATGATGAAGTAGCAAGTTGACATCCTTTTGCACAATCTTTATTAAATAAAAGAACCATCAGTAGATGTGCAATACAAAGATATATCTCTTTCTTCCTTCACATTGAAAGGTCCAGCTGGTAAAGGGGACCTGATACCTGCAACACCCACCCTCCTAGTGTCTCCTAGTTCAGAATAAAGGCACAGGGAAAATTTGTAAATGGATTAGTCTATGATCAATAAGCCTTTCGAGCAGATATACCAAAGTTATAAACAATAATTCACTATGCAATGCACCAGTGGTGGTTTGATGTGATAAAATGTTCTTAAGTACATTTTGCAGAGCTCAACCTCTGGCCCAAATCTTGTTCACCCTATCCAAACCAATTACCAGAAAATTGGCTATACTGCAGCAGATATTTATGGTTATGGGCAGAAAACAAGTGATGCTTTTTATCCCAAGAGCAATGCACATAATTGAAAGATGCAATATGAGTCTGAAGAAGGGTTTTGACCCAAAACGTTGCCTATTTCCTTCGCTCCATAGATGCTGCCTCACCCGCTGAGTTTCTCCAGCATTTTTGTCTGCATACAATATGGCATCACAGCCACTCATTTGGATAAACACAATAGGAAAACATATAGCTTATACCTCATTGAATTGAATTGAATTGAATAAGTTTTATTAGCCAAGTATGTATACATACAAGGAATTTGCCTTAGTGCTTTGCTCGCAAATAACAACACGATATACAGTAGACAATTAAAAATAAAACATTATAATTTAAACATGTGAAGAATGAAATCAAATACCAGAGCACAAGGAGACTGCAGACTTTTGGCTGTTGAATAGAGCTACTGCTTGTGGAAGAAAGCTGTTTTTATATCTGGCTGTGGCGGCTTTGATAATTGGAGGCGCCTTCCAGAGAGAAATGCTTCAAAGTGTTTGTGGTCGGGGTGAGAGGGGTCAGAGATGATCTTACCTGCTTGCTTCCTGGCCCTTGCAGTGCACAGTTCATCGATGGGGGAACGTTGCAGCCAACAACCTTCTCGACTGATCGAATGATGCACGGCAGCCTCCAGATGTCATGCTTGGTGGCCGAGCCAAACCAGACCATGATGGAGAAGGTGAGAATGTGGAGGTGCAGTCATTGGTGTAGAGAGAGTAAAGGAAAGGGAAGAGTACGCAGCCTTGTGGTGCTCCTATGTTGAGGGTTTGCGGGTCCGAGATGTGCTTTCCCAACCTCACATGCTGCTTCCAGTCTGTCAGGAAGTTGGTGACCCACAGACCGAGGGGTTCAGGCACAGTCAACTGGGAGAGTTTAGAGTGTAGTAGCTCTGGCACAATGGTGCTGATTGCAGAGCTAAAATCCACTAACTAAATCCTTGCATATGTTCCCCTGGTGGTCTAGGTGCTGGAGGACGAAGTGCAGGCCTAGGTTGACTGCATCATCCACCAATCTATTTGCCCGATATGCAAATTGCAGGGGATCCAGCAGGGGGTTTGTGATATTTTACAGGTGGGACAGCACATTTTTCAAGGGTTTTCATGATTACAGAGGTCAGTGCGACAGGCCTGTAGTCATTAAGACCAGTAATCCTTGGCTTTTTGGGTACGGGAACAATAGTGGAGACTTTGAAGCAGGCCGGGACAGTGCAGGTTCGCAGGGACCGTTTGAAAATGTCTGTGTAGACTGGTGCCAGTTGATTGGCACAGAGCTTGAGGGTAGAAGGGTCATCAGTGGTCAATTCAAAGGACAGCAGTTTTCACTTATATCTCCCACGACATCTGTATATTTGCACATTGTTCATTCTTAATTGACCGGGAACACTCATTAATTCTGGTTTATTCTATCTGTTCACATATGGTGGTCGGGGGTGGTAACATGGAACTGTGTGTATGTGATGAAAATATCTAGCTTACTGCAGTAAGGGTGGATTTTGGCAACAAGATTATCAAATCTAGCATAAAAGGTGTACCAGCCTTCACAGCGGGAAACAAGTGGCAAGCAGCAAAAAGGAAAATGACTGCATGAAACTTCACAGAATTTTATAGAACAGCCCTAATGTAGGGTCATGCAGCATAGAAACAGGATCTTCAGTCCTCGAACCCCATTTCCACCATGAAGCATTTATATGCACTAATACTAGTCTAGTCCCATTTAATTCTACCCATATCCCCCTCAGTTCCCCCCAAATTTTATCACTCATCTACACTAGGGACAATTTGCAGTGACCAGTTAATCTACCAATCCCTGTATATCTTTGGGGCATGGGAGGACATCCTTGCAGTCACAAGTAGAATGTGTATATTTCACACAGATGCTACCAGAAGTCAGGATCAAACCTGGGTTGCTGGAGCTGGGAGGTGATAGCCCTTCTAGCTGCGCCACTATACAATCCTGCATGGGCCTATAATTAATTATGAGTCCAACTCCTTTACACTTTCTTAATATTTCTATAATAATTTCTATTTATCCATAAAACATTTCTTCTAAAAGTCGCCAGTGAATTTGCTTCCACCAAATTTACAGGCAAATGATTCCACAGATTTGGCAAATGACAACGAAGGTTGACTTCATAGGTCAGAGCTTTTAGTCAGGAAGTCATGTTGAGGCTCTAAAGACTGTTATCAGACTGTATTTAGAGTATTGCATGCAGTTCTGGTTGCCCCATTACAGGAAGAATGTGGAAGCTTTGGAGAGTGGCTGAATGGGAGATGCCAGAGGGTAATGGTGGATGGCTGTATGTCGGGTTGGAGGCAGGTGACTAGTGGGGTGCCTCAGGGATCTGTGTTGGGTCCTTTGTTGTTTGTCATGTACATCAATGATCTGGATGAAGGTGTGGTAAATTGGATTGGTAAGTATGCAGATGATACCAAAATAGGGGGTGTTGTGGATAATGAAGAGGATTTCCAAAGTCTACAGAGTGATTTAGGCCATTTGGAAGAATGGGCTGAAAGATGGCAGATGGAGTTTAATGCTGATAAATGTAAGGTGCTACACCTTGGCAGGACAAATCAAAATAGGACGTACATGGTAAATGGTAGGGAATTGAAGAATACAGTTGAACAGAGGGATCTGGGAATAACCGTGCATAGTTCCTTGAAGGTGGGATCTCATATAGATAGGGTGGTAAAGAAAGCTTTTGGTATGCTAGCCTTTATAAATCAGAGCATTGAGTATAGAAGCTGGGATGTAATGTTAAAATTGTACAAGGCATTGGTGAGACCAAATCTGGAGTATGGTGTACAATTTTGGTCGCCCAATTATAGGAAGGATGTCAACAAAATGGAGAGAGTACAGAGTAGATTTACTAGAATGTTGCCTGGGTTTCAACAACTAAGTTACAGAGAAAGGTTGAATAAGTTAGGTCTTTATTCTCTGGAGCGCAGAAGGTTAAGGGGGGACTTGATAGAGGTCTTTAAAATGATGAGAGGGATAGACAGAGTTGATGTGGACAAGCTTTTCCCTTTGAGAATAGGGAAGATTCAAACAAGAGGACATGACTTCAGAATTAAGGGACAGAAGTTTAGGGGTAACATGAGGGGGAACTTCTTTACTCAGAGTGGTAGCGGTGTGGAATGAGCTTTATGTGGTGGAGGCAGTGGTGGAGGCAGGTTCGATGGTATCATTTAAAAATAAATTGGATAGGCATATGGATGAGAAGGGAATGGAGGGTTATGGTATGAGTGCAGGAAGGTGGGACTAAGGGAAAATAATTGTTCGGCACGGACTTGTAGGGCCGAGATGGCCTGTTTCCGTGCAGTAATTGTTATATGGTTATATGGTTATATAGGGTGCATAAGAGGATTCCCGGAATGCTGCCTGAATTAGGGGGTATCAGCAATAAGGATAGATTGGACACACTTGGATTGTTTTCTCTTTAGCATTGAAGGCTGAGGGGAGATCTGACAGAATGTATAAAATGAAGAGCGGTATAGATAGTGTGTCAAAGACTCAAAGGGATAACTTTAAGGTAAGAGGAACAAAGTTTAAAGGATAATTCTTTTGCACATAGAATGTTGGGTGCCTGGAATGTGCAGCCAGAGGTGGTAGTGGAGGCAGATACTATAGAGGCATTTAAAAGGCTTTGAGATAGACATGTGGATAGACGGAGAATGAAGGTATATGGATTATGTGCAGGAAGATAAGAGTTGCATCTTGACATCATGTTCAGCACAAACTTTGTGGTCCAAAGGGCCTGTCCCTGTGCTGTACTGTTCTATGTTCTAGCGTGTGTTCTAAAGTGAGGAGATGGGCCTCTTCACTAGCTTCAAAGATAGGTTCTCACAAACATCTCTTGAACACTTTCCCCTTCCTCAGCTCAATGATTGGCAGGTGATCCATGATAAACCATAGGAGTGACGTGAAGCAACAGGATGAGCAACCAACCACACCTCAAGAGTTCTCGATTCCTGCATGCTCAACATAAAAAACTAACTTTTTAAATGTTTTAGAGTGAAATATACAAATTGGAATGAATGGATAAAATTCTAATAGAAATTGAAATATCATAAGTCAACTCCAACAAAATACATAATAAATTATTTTTAAAGAATGTAACTAGGGCAAGATAATCCACACATATAAAATTAACATTTTAAACCCAGAAAGGTGGTTAAGTTGAAAGTGTGGCAGTACGTGTTAAACTCAAGTCATAAGGTCATATGATCATAAGGGATAGGAGTAGAATTAGGCCATTTGGCTCATCAAGCCTACTCCGCCATTCAATCATGGTTGATCTATCTCTCCCTCCTTACCCCATTCTCCTGCCCTCCCCATAACCCCTGACACCTGTACTAATCAAGAATCTATCTATCTCTGCCTTAAAAATATCCCCTGATGGCCTCCACTGCCTTCTGTGGCAAAGAATTCCACAGATTCACCACCCTCTGATTAAAGAAAAAAAGTAACAAGTAAAAATATTTTCAGTGCCTTTCAGAGTAACGAATAGTGCTTTTCTGATCAAGAATAGTGCTTCAGTGCCTGAAATACCTGAAATACCCAAATCCTGTAACACTGCCACCACTTCCAACACTGAAAAAAAATAGTTGCAGATGTTCACAGTTAGCTCACGCTCCAAAACTGATGCCTGACTACCTTTATTAGAATGGAGAATGTTGTCAACCTTACCATTATCCTCATTTAAAATTCCAAGTTAGCAATACACTGCCAATAATAAAATCATGGCATTTCCCTTGTGGTTCTTTATCCATTTTGCCCGTCATCTATATTACTAAAAGTAAGATCTTGACCACTTCCAGTTTTCTGTTTCATGATTTTTGAAAAAATGCTGCCAATTATGGTTGTGATTTTTGACCATCTTACTCAGAGTCCCCCTCTGCTGCGCAGGACAAGAGGATTTTTTCCATCGATTAAAAATAAAAGAGTTATTAATGTATAAAAAATGTTGACATTCTCTCTGCTGCCCCTGCTGGTGGGAGGGGGAGAGATTATAAAACCCGGAAGTGTTGTGCCTCACTCAGTATCTGCAAGATGGAGGAAGCGAGAGGGTCACCCCTCTATGAGCTGTGAATAACACTGATCACATGTCTAATCAACTGTGAGTGACCTTAATGTGGTTTGAAAATGAAAATGTGGTTGCTTTGAAACTGGCAAAGATGGCTAGTGTTGGTGGTGGTAAATGCTGTGAAATGCTGCACTGCAAAAATGGCTATTGTTGGTGGTGGTAACTGCTTTGAAAGACTGCAAGCAAAAAAAATGACTGTTGTTGGTGGTGGTAACTGCTTTGAAAGGCTGCACTGCAAAAATGGCTGTTGGTGATGGTAACTGGTTTAGAAACATAGAAACATAGACACATAGAAAATAGGTGCAGGAGGAGACCATTCGGCCCTTCGAGCCAGCACCGCCATTCATTGTGATCATGGCTGATCGTCCCCTATCAATAACCCGTGCCTGCCTTCTCCCCATATCCCTTGACTCCACTAGCCCCTAGAGCTCTATCTAACTCTCTGTTAAATCCATCCAGTGACTTGGCCTCCACTGACCTCTGTGGAAGGGAATTCTATGAATTCACAACTCTGTGGGTGAAAATGTTTTTTCTCACCTCAGTCTTAAATGACCTGCCCTTTATTCTAAGACTGTGGCGCCTGGTTCTGGACCCGCCCCACATTGCGAACATTTTTCCTGCATCTAGCTTGTCCAGTCCTTTTTGTAATTTTATATGTTTCTATAAGATCCCCCTCATCCTTCTAAACTCCAGTGAATACAAGCCTAGTCTTTTCAATCTTTCCTCATATGACAGTCCTGCCATCCCTGGGATCAATCTCGTGAATCTAGGCTGCACTGCCTCAATCACAAGGATGTCCTTCCTTAAATTAGGAGACCAAAACTGCACACAATACTCCAGATGTGGTCTCACCAGAGCCCTATACAACTGAAGAAGAACCTCTTTACTCCTATACTGAAATCCTCTTGTTATGAAGGCCAACATTCCATTAGCTTTCTTCACTGCCTGCTGTATCTGTAAACCAAATTTCAGTGACCGGTGCACAAGGACGCCCAGGTTTTGTTGCACCTCCCCCTTACCTAACCTAACCCCATTGAGATAATAATCTGCCCCCTTGATTTTGTTGCCAAAGTGGATAACCTCACATTTATCTATATTATACTGCATCTGCCACGCATCTGCTCACTCACTCAACCTGTCCAGGTCACCCTGCAACCTCCTAACATCCTCTTCACAGTTCACACTGCCACCCAGCTTTGTGTCATCTGTAAACTTGCTAGTGTTGTTCCTAATTTCCTCTTCCGAATCATTAATATATATGATAAACAGTTGCGGCCCCAAGACTGAGCCTTGCGGCACTCCACTCGCCACTGCCTGCCATTTTGAAAAGGACCTGTTCACTCCTACTCTTTTCTTCTGGTCTGCCACACAATTTTCTATCCATGTCAACACCGTACCCCCAATACCATGTGCTCTAATTTTAGTCACCGGCTTTGAAAGGCTTCACTGCAAAAATGGCTGCTGTTGGTGGTGGTAACTGCTTTGAAAGGCTGGACTGCAAAAATGACTGTTGTTGGTGGTGGTAACTGCTTTGAAAGGCTGCACTGCAAAAATGGCTGTTGTTGGTGGTGGTAACTGCTTTGAAAGGCTGCACTGCAAAAATGGCTGTGGTTGGTGGTGGAAACTGCTTTGAAAGGCTGCACTGCAAAAAGGGATGTGGTTGGTGGTGGTAACTGCTTTGAAAGGTTGCACTGCAAAAATGGCTGTTGTTGGTGGTGGTAACTGCTTTGAAAGGCTGCACTGCAAAAATGGCTGTTGCTGGTGGTGGTAACTGCTTTGAAATGCTGCACTGCAAAAATAGTGGCTGCTGGTGGTCGTAACTGCTTTGAAATGCTGCACTGCAAAAATGGTTTTTGTTGGTGGTGGTAACTGCTTTGAAATGCTGCACTGCAAAAATGGTTGTTGTTGGTGGTGATAACTGCTTTGAAAGGCTGCACTGCAAAAATGGCTGTTGCTGGTGGTGGTAACCGCTTTGAAAGGCTGCACTGCAAAAATTGCTGTTGCTGGTGGTGGTAACTGCTTTGAAAAGCTGCACTGCAAAAATGGCTGTTGCTGGTGGTCGTAACTGCTTTGAAAGGCTGCACTGCAAAAATGGCTGTTGCTGGTGGTGGTAACTGCTTTGAAAGGCTGCTCTGCAAAAATGGTTGTTACTGGTGGTGTTAACTGCTTTGAAAGGCTGCACTGCAAAAATGACTGTTGCTGGTAGTGGTAACTGCTTTGAAAGGCTGCACTGCTAAAATGGCTGTTGTTGGTGGTGGTAACTGCTTTGAAAGGCTGCACTGCAAAAATGGTTGTTGGTGGAAACTTGACAACTTCCTGTTTGCACTGTATATTGATTTTAGATAAAACGCTACTACTTACGGCTGTGATTTTTGGCCATCTTACTCAGACCCCCGCCGCTCATCAGGTGCAGAGGATTCTTCCCATCAATGAAAAATAAAAGTGTTATTAGTGTTTAAAAAAATGTTGAGAATCTCTTTCCTGTCAATCATGCCATGAAGGCCACGCCCATTCCGATGGGAGGGGGGGAGGGATTATAAAACACGGAAGTGTGGGTGTGGCTCATTCTCTGTAAGATGGGGGAGGGAAAGGTCATGACTGTCTGAGCTGTGAATCACCTGCTCACACTGAATGTCTACTGAATTGTGAGTGTGGTGTTTATGTGGTGTTTGTGTTGTTTTATAGTGATTTTATGGTGGTTTCACCCTGCTTGAAATGGTAAGAAACGGCACTTGAATTTGGTGGCCTTGCACCCTGCTTGAAGTGGTAAGAAACTGCTCTTGAATTTGGTGGCCTTGCACCCTGCTTGAAATGATAGTAAACTGCATTTGAATTTGGTTGCCTTGCACCCAGCTTGAAATGGAATTTCAATGAATAGTCGTGAGTCAACTGCTAGCCCACCAGCCATGAGTGAGCTGCCAGCACATCCGGCTTGAGTGACTGAGCTGCCACCCCAAGAATCCATTTGGCCCACAATGTCCATACTAGCCCTCTGGAAACCAGTCCCTTCAGCCCACAATACCCATACTAGCGCTCCAGAAAGCCCCCCCCCCCACTGACCACCAATATTGGAATTGGTGGAGAGGTGGAATATTGCGATGGGGGACCAGCCCTCCCATGTTAAAATGGGACCCAATGGGTCCCACTTAGTCTAGTTATCTATATAACTAAGTCGCATTTTGACCATTTCCTGTCTGCGCTCTATATTGATTTTACAAAAACGCTACCATATATAGCTAAGATTTTTGGCCATCTTACTCAGAGTCCTCCTCCGCTGATTAAAAATAAAAAAGTTATGAGTGTTTAAAAAATCTTTACATCAGCTCTCGCCTGTCAATCACCACGATGAAGGTAACGCCCCTTCCGGGGGGGGGGGGGCAGGACTATAAAACTCGGGATGCCTGGACATGAGTCAGTCACTCTGGAAGATCATGGGGGAGAGTCCAAAACTGTGATTCTAAGCTGTGAATCAATTGCGTCTGCAATGTACTTGCAATAAATGATTTGTTAGCCCTAACAAATAAATGATTTGTTAGCTCAATTCAATGTGCTTCTACTGACATCTTGTGGAAACTCAGCAACTTTGCATTGGCAAAGTTCATTACCATAGAAATAATAATGCTGATAATTATTTTTAAATCTTTTAAAATATTGCAGATTGAAACATCAAGTATTCCATTCTTGACTGTATCCCCCATTTGCAAAACTGATGTTATGTACTGCTGGATAGCTTCAGCACTAGCCAGCTACATGCAGCATCTGTGTGTAAAGAAATTGGCAAAACAGCATTTAATGTGTGACACTCTCTTCGTAGCCTAGCGACACAGACTTTCAATGAAACAGTCCCATTCCTAGCAGTAATTATCAATTTGCAATTGTAAATATTAGATGAAAAATTATTTGTAATAACTTACACAAATGGAGCACGACTAGGTGATAGTCCCTTGAGCCTGCTTTGCCGTTGATTAAGATCACGGCTGACCAGTTCGCTTGTCTCAACAATGTTCTTGCCTGACCCCATTTCCATTGATTCCCCAAACACTATTAATCTCACCATAAATATACATAGAGATCAAGCAACCATAACTCTTTGAAGTAGAAATTTACAAACACAATTATCTGGCAGAAGTAATTATTTATCTACAAAGTTTTAAGTGGCTTCCTCTTCATCATAGAATCATGGAAATTATGGCACAGGGACATTCAGCACACTATATACATGCTGGTCAAAAATAAAGTTATTTATTTTTATTTAAACCCTATAATATAGTGGTATACGAATTTGGAAACAATTAAAAAAGACTTTAAAATTGGATAATTTATCACTCTTTCTTCCCATTGTAAATAACCCTTCATTTAAACCTTCTATGGTGGATAAAGGTTTCACACAATGGAAAAATTATGGAATTAAAAAGATGGGACATCTTTATAGGAAAGGCACCTTTCTTTCATTTCAGGAGTTACAACACTTATGGACTTCACTCAAATGACTTTTTCAGATATTTACAACTTAGAGATTATGTTAAATCAAATACACAAGACTATAGAACTAGAGATCCAGAAACACTTGATGAATGTTTGAATAAACATCCTAATACAGGTAAATTAATATCTCATATTTATAATATCCTATTAGATAGTGAGGTACCACCGACGGAATTATATAGGCAAACATGGGAAAATGAACTAGGCCAACCAATAATGAAAGATATTTGGGACGAGAGTTTACAACATATACATCAATGCTCGTTAAATGCCAGACACTCTTTAATACAATTTAAAGTATTACATAAATTACATTACTCTAAAATGAAACTAAATAGAATCTTCCCACACATCTCTCCTATTTGTGATAAATGTCAGCATTTAGAGGCTAACAACTCACACATTCGTAAACTGTATAAAAATCAAAAAATTCTTATTTTTAGAATAATTTCTGAAGTTGTCAACACCCAATTGGATCCCGACTCAAAACTAATAATACTGGGAATATCAGAACAAAGCCTAACACTTACAACAAGCCAAATAAACTTTCTCGACTATAGTATAATAACTGGGAAAAAATTAATATTAAAATTTTGGAAAGGTTCTATAATCTTCACAATTAAAATGTGGGTTATGGAAATGTCGGATACCTTACATTTGGAAAGAACTAGGCTTGTCTTAATGGACAAACAAGAACTTTTTGTCAGAATACGATCTCCATTTATTGACTATTTGAAGGGATAGATTGGTTCAGCACGAGAACCTGACTGAAGCTCGAACTCAGGATTAGATGAAAAGTTATACTTTATAATTTACGAATCTATCTCCAATGTTATATTGTTAGTAAATTATTCCATTCTTCTTTATCATGTTTTTTTTCTTTCTTGTTCTCTATCCATAAAAAAAAACTAGAAGCAGAGTCAATATACAACTGATAATATCAGTAATGTATGACTGATATACATGAAATGTTTTATTATGATATGTACTTGCTTGTAATAAAAATATTATTTCAAAAAAAAAAAAAGTTATTTGGTTCCCCCCCCCAGAACACAGATCTTAGTCCTAGCCTTATAGGATTTTGTTCTTCAAGTTTTTATCAAGGTTTTATACATGTTATATATGGCTGCATCGTCCAGCCTATCCAGCATGTGTTTAGTTTAGTTTAACAGCACAAAAACAGGCCCCTTGGCCCACCGTGTCCGCACTGACACACGAGGGACAATTTACAATCTTTCCCAAAACCAATTAACCTACAAACCTGCACGTCTTTGGAGTGTGGGAGGAAACCGGAGATCCTGGCGAAAACCCACACGGTCACAGGGAGAATGTACAAACTCCGTACAGACAGCAACTTTTTCAGGATTGAGCACAGGTCCCTGCGCTGTCAGGCAGCAACTCTACTGCTACATGTTTCAGGCACCCACAAATGTTGGAGGTAATTTTATTTTTGATGTGTCATTAATTTCATCTGATTAATTTAAATCAACATGCTTTGGTTATCAACATCTTTCCATAGGAAATTACATCCATCTTGCTCATCGAGGTCTGGCATAATTGTGTGCACCTTAACTAAATGTTAACTATGTTTCTCCTCTTCCAATAACAGTCAAGACTCTCTCTTTGCATGAATATAAACGTTTCAAACATGGCAATAACAATGTTATTGGACTTCAATGGACTTCCACATGCGGGCTGAAGTGTGGTGGAAAAAATTAGGCATTGTACCATCGCTGTGGCCTAACAGCGGCAACAAGAACTTTATGTTCAGTTCAGTTTAGTTTATTGTCACTTATTCCAAAGTACAGTGAAAAGCTTTTGTTGGTTCTTACATTCCAGGTCTATCCCAAGAGCCAATACCGCAGACTAATCAAGACTGAACCCGTTGATACTTAAGAGCCAACCAAGAGGGAAAGATAGGGTAAACAGTCAGATCCTTTGCTCCAAGGGCGGAAATGTCAAAGTCTAGAGGGCATAGCTTTATGATGAGCGGGGCAAAGTTTAAAGGAGATGTACATGGCAAGTTTTTTACACAGAGGGTGACGGGTGCCTGGAACATGCTGCCAGAGATGGTGGAGGTGGCAGATACGATTGTGCTCTTTAAGAGGCTTTTATATAAACATAATGCTGTGCAATGGAACAATATAGATCAATGCAGGCAGAGAAGATCATCATCATGTTTGACATGGGCCTTTTCCTGTGTGGTACTGTTCTATGTTCTCCGTTCAACCCGACCAATCCACTGATAACTGCCTGCAGCTCAGAATTTTCTTCCCTCCCATTTACCACACTGTCAACTTTATTTTCATAGCTCTTATTTTTAAGACCAAGTTATTGACATATGTCACGAAAATCAAGGGACTTAGTACTACAAGGAGAAAAACAAAGTGCTGGAGGAACTCAGCAGGTAGCACTGCATCTGAGAAAGGAAAAGAACAGACAATGTTTCACACTGGAATCCTTCTTCAGACTGACACAAAATTGTCCCATTGTCCCCCTTGAACATTGTACATTTCCCTCCACAAATGCTGCCTGACCTCATGTTATTCTCGCACTTTGTCTTATG
The DNA here is from genome assembly GCF_010909765.2 of Amblyraja radiata. Taxonomy (NCBI): domain Eukaryota; kingdom Metazoa; phylum Chordata; class Chondrichthyes; order Rajiformes; family Rajidae; genus Amblyraja; species Amblyraja radiata. The sequence continues at coordinate 39,653,516 of NC_045959.1, forward strand.
CTCAAGATTCCAGCATCTCCAGTCTCTTGTGTATCCATTTGGACTAAATACTGCATTTTGTGGATCTCATTACATACTGATCACCAGTTATTAACATTTTTTTCGATCATTACTCTTTGGCTTCTTCAACTGAGTCAGTTTTTAATCCAACTTGTAATTTTCCCTTGAATCACATAGATTATTTTTTCTTGCCTAATCACTGCTATTTGGGACATTGTCAAACACCTTGCTGAAGGCTAAATCAAATGTGTTAAGGGCCTGTCCCACGAGCATGCGACTGCATGCGGCAAGCGCGACCTAACGTGGTCGCTTGAGCCGTACGGCCTCGCGGGGCCGGTCCCACTTTGATCGCCGGAGCCGTATTGAGTTGTGCAGAGCTCGTCCCTACATAGCGCGGGGCTCTTAAAAACTGACTGTCCAAAAATTCCACGTGGCAACGGGCTGCCGGCCCGCAGCCGCATTAAGGCTGTACGCACCGCCTCGACGGGCGCGTGCAGCGTCTCGACGCCGTACGCAGTGTCTTGACACCGTACACAGCGTCTTGATGCCGTACGTCACGCACGAACTTCCCGCGGACTTCGCTCGAACTTCACGTCAACTCGTACGGGATCACTCGACCTCCGCACAGCCCTCGCTTCCGGTTTGGTCGCGCTTGCCGCATGCAGTCGCATGCTCATGGGACAGGCCCTTCACTCTCATTGATTCTCTTTATTACCTCTTCCAATAATTTAATTGTTAGTCGGACATAACCTTCCCCTAAGAATTCCACGCTGACTCACTTGATTGACCTGTTCATCTATAAATGCTGATTTATTGGCTTCGGTAGCGTGGTATTAAGTTACTAAACTAGCAGCCGGTTCTGGACTATTGATCCAGAGACATGAGCTCAAATTACGGCAGCTAGGGAATTTTAATCCAATTAATTAAATAAATCTGTCCGGTAACCATGAAACTATTGGATTGTTGTAAGAAACTCATCTGGTTCACTAGTTCATTCAGGGAAATTAATCTGGCATGTTCATCCAGTCTGGTATAACTTGATTCTAGGCCCAACTCTGTGATTGATTCTCAACAGCCTCAAAGTTCAGGGGCAAAGTAAAATGAACGGCAAAAACCACTGTTGCCAGCAACATCCATTGCCATCTGTGAATAACAAAAATACCTGCTATCTGTCAGAATTATTTCCAATAATTTCCTCTTCACCAATATCTGGGAGACTGATCTGTGGTCACTCAGTCTATCCGTTCCCAATCTATTCAATAAAAGCCACTTTCAGGCTTGCTGGACCACGATAGGAGCCAAAGAAGATTGGAAAATGATGATCAATATTTACACTATTTTATATTCTGCCAGTTCTTCTCAACAAGGGAACCCGTCACCATCTACCCTGCCGAAACAAGGATCTGCAGATGGTGTTTAAGAAGGAAAGAAAAATTGCTGAAGACAGCATCCCTACAGAACATGGATAGATGGATGATATGTGGATGAAGAATGAATTAATAGCACTCAACAATATTTTCTACAGATTTTCGTGAAAACATTTTGAACACATCAGCACTGAAAATCTGACCATCCTGGCCTCTGTCAGAGTACATGGCAATTAAAAAGCAAAATTGAAGCTTCCACCAAACCTTTAAACCTGCTCCACATTCAGACTGTGGAAATATTTCCACAGTGCTCAGGTATCCGCTTGGAGATAATGATCACAATATGATTAGTTTTAATCTGCAATTTGAGATGGAGAATGTTAAATCAGAAGTGGCAGTGATGCAGTCAAACAAAGAGGACTATGAAGGCATGAGAGAGGAGCTGGCCAAGGTAGACTGGAAAGGGATCCTCACAGGAATGAAGGTGGAACAGCAATGGCAGGAATTTCTGGGCATAATCCGGAAGATGCAGGATCATTTCATTCCAAAAAGGAAGAAAGATTCTAAGGGGAGTAGGAGGCAACCGTGGCTGACAAGAGAATTTAGGGATAGAATCAAACTAAAAGAAAAGATGTATAACACAGCAAAGAGTAGCCGGAAGCCAGAGGATTGGGAAACTTTCATAGGACAACAGAAGGAAACAAAACGGGCAATATGGGCTGAAAAGATGAAGTACGATGAAGTACGAAAAATTCCAGGAAGCTGGCCAGGAATATAAAGAAGGACAGTAAAAGCTTATTTAGATATGTTAAGGGTAAATGTGGGACCCTTGAAGGCAGACACGGGAGAAATAATTATGGGGAACAAGGAAATGGCAGAAGAGTTGAACAGGTACTTCTGATCTGTCTTCACTAAGGAAGACACAAACAATCTCCCAGAAGTACTGGCGGACAGAGGATCTAAGGGGGTAGAAGAACTGAAATAAATTTTCATTAGGCGAAAAATAGTATTGGGTAGGCTAATGGGACTGCAGAATGATAAATCCCCTGGGCGGGATGGTCTGCATCCCAGGGTCCTCAGGGAGGTGGCTCTAGAAATAGTGGATGCATTGGTGATCATTTTCCAATGTTCAATAGATTCAGGATCAGTTCCTGTGGATTGGAGGATAGCTAGTGTTATCCCACTTTTCAAGAAGGAGGGAGAGAGAAAATGAAGAATTACAGACCAGTTAGCCAGACTTCGGTGGTGGGAAAGATGGTGGAGTCAATTATTAAAGAGGTAATAATGGGGCATTTGGATAGCAGTAAAAGGATTAGTTCAAGTCAACGGGGATTTATGAAAGGGAAATCAAGCTTGACTAATCTTCTGGAATTTTTTGAGGATGTGGCAAGTAAAATCGATGAAGCAGAGCCAGTGGATGTAGTGTATCTAGATTTTCAGAAAGGGTAGGTTGCAGGGTGACCTGGACAGGTTGAGTGAGTGGGCAGATGCGTGGCAGATGCAGTATAATATAGATAAATGTGAGGTTATCCACCTTGGCGGCAAAAACAAGGGGGCAGATTATTATCTCAATGGGGTTAGGTTAGGTAAGCGGGAGGTGCAGCGAGACCTGGGTGTCCTTGTACACCAGTCACTGAAAATTGGCGTGCAGGTTCAGCAGGCAGTGAAGAAAGCTAATGGAACGTTGGCCTTCATAACAAGAGGATTTCAGTATAGGAGTAAAGAGGTTCTTCTGCAGTTGTACATGGCACTGGTAAGATCACATCTGGAGTATTGTGTACAGTTTTGGTCTCCTAATTTGAGGAAGAACATCCTTGTGATTGAGGCAGTGCAGCGTAGGTTCGCTAGATTGATCCCTGGGATGGCAGGACCGTCATATGAGGAAAGATTGAAAAGACTAGGCTTGTATTCACTGGAGTTTAGAAGGATGAGGGGGATCTTATAGAAACATAAAATTATAAAAGGACTGGACAAGCTAGATGCAGGAAAAAAGTTCCCAATGTTGGGGTAGTTCAGAACCAGGTACCACAGTCTTAGAATAAAGGGGGGGGGGGGGCATTTATGACTGTGGTGAGAAAAAACCTTTTCACCCAGAGAGTTGTGAATTTGTGGAATTCCCTGCCATGGAGGGCAAGGGAGGCCAAATCACTGGATGGATTTAAGAGAGAGTTAGATAGAGTTCTAGGGGTTAGTGGAATCAAGAGATTATGGGGATGAGGCCGGCACAGGTTATTGATTGGGGACGATCAGCCATGAATGCGGTGCTGGCTCGAAGGGCTGAATGGCCTCCTCCTATTTTCTATGTTTTTATGTTTCTATGTATCCATAATATTATTAATCTCTACAGACTGCATCTAAAGTAAGCTGGTGGCCACGTAGTGGAATCTTGGATTGAAGGTGTGCTAGCCTAAAGGTAAGAAAGCATTCTTAAATACAGGAGAGGTGCCGGAAGACTGGAGGGTGGCAAATGTTGTGCCTCTTTTGAAGAAGAGTTGCAGGGAAAATGCTGGGATCTATAGGCCGGTGATCTTAAAAGCTGTAGTTGGAAAGTTACTAGAGTATTCTGAGGGATAGATTGTACAGGCATTTGGATGGGCAAGGGCTGATTAGGGATAGTCAGTTAGGTATTGTATGTGGGATGTCATGTCTCAAAAATCAGATAGATTTTTTTGCAGACGTGACCAAAAAGGTAGATGAGGGAAGAGCTATAATAATAATAATAATAAATTTTATTTAATGGGCGCCTTTCAAACATCTCAAGGACACCTTACATAGTATATCGGAATAACATATAATCGGAATATAACTAGTAATAAAGACATCACAGAGACACAAATTAAAAACAGGATTCAATCCAAAAACAGAAAATCAAAAACACAGTGTGAAGAGGGAGCAGCGGCAACCAAATCGTGCCAGCGTCCACTCTCTCTTCACGGCAGCCATCTTGGACACAGACCTACAAGACTACAATTAGACAAAAAAATCATCCCCCCACAGTGGATAGCACTGTGGGGGAAGGCACAATGTCCATTCCCCACCCCATGTTCACCCCAAAGTCAGGCCTATTGAGGCCACCGCAATTGCCTCTACGGAGGCCCGATGTTCCTGGCCGTTCTCACCGGGTGGTCTTGCCCCGGCGTCGGGAGAGTCCTTTTGGCGGCTGGGCCACTTGGAACGGCCGCTTCCTGGTTGGAGCCCGCGGCTGCCGAAGCCGACAAGGCCGCGCCGGTTTGGAGCACCCAGGCTCCCGTTGATAAAGTTGGCGCCACCTCTCCGCGCTGCCACCTTGCCGCACGCCGCCTCTCCGCTCCGCAGACCCGCAGCCCAGAGTTGTTGCTCTCGGCGGTCCAGCTCGCCAGAGCTCCAGCGCGTCGCTCCAGCGCGGCGACCCAGGCAAGGGATCGCCCGCTCCGCTCCAGCGCTCCAATGCTGTGCCGCCGCCGAGGCCGAGGTGCTGGGCGGTTCCCGCCAGGAAACGGCGCTCCAAGCCCGCAGGTAGGCCACGAGGACGGGTCAACGGGCAGCCCGGAGAAAAGGCTGCCACACCGACCAGGTAGGGACCTAGAAATTAAGTTTACACCTACCCCCCACATTAAAAAGACCATATCCCCTACAAACAAAAAACAGGACTCACTAAAAACTATTAAAAAAACGGATTTAAAACGGACGGCTGCTGGCTACAAGGACGTTCGACAAGGTTCCGCATGCTAGGCTGCTCTGGAAGGTTAGATCGCATGGGATCCAAGGAGAGATAGCTGAATGGATAGCAAATTGGCTCCATAGAAGGAAGCAGAGGGTAATGGTGGAAGGTTGCTTCTCAGACTGGATGCGTGTGACTAGTGGTGTGCCTCAGGGTTCGGTACTGGGCCCATTACTGTTTATCATCTACATCAATGAATTGGATGAGAACATACAGGGCAAGATTAGCAAGTTTGCTGATGATACAAAAGGTAGTGGTTTTGCAGATAGTGAAGATGGTTGTGAAAGATTGCAGCATGATCTGGTTCGATTGGCCTGGTGGGCAGAGGAATGGTTGATGGAATTTAATGCAGAGAAGTGTGAGGTGTTGAATTTTGGGATGTCGTACAAGTAAATGGTAGGCCTCTAGGTAGTGTTGTAGAGCAGAGGGATCTAGGAGCACAGGTGCATGGTTCCTTGAATGTCGAGTCACATGTGGATAAAGTGGTTAAAAAGGCTTTTGGCATTTTGTCCTTCTTCAGTCTTAGTATTGAGTATAGACGTTGGGAGGTCATGTTGCAGTTGTATAAGACAATGGCGAGGCCGCATTTAGAATATTATATGTTCAGTTCTGGGCATCATGTCATAGGAAAGATAATGTCAAGCTTGAAAGGGTTCAGAAAACCTTTACGAGGATGTTGCCTGGACTAGAGGGTGTGAGCTATAGGGAGACGGTGAGTTGGCTGGGTCTCTATTCCATGGAGCGCAGGAGGATGAGAGGTGATCTTATAGAGGTGTACAAAATCATGAGAGGAATAGATCAGCACAGAGTCTCGTGCCCAGAGTAGGGGAATCGAGGACCAGAGGACACAGGTTCAAGGTGAAGTGGAAAAGATTTAATAGGAATCCGAGAGGTAACTTTTTCACACAAAGGTTGGTGGGTGTATGGAACAAGCTGCCAGAGGAGGTAGTTGAGGCTGGGACTATAGCATCGTTTCAGAAACAGTTAGACAGGTACATGGATAGGACAGGTTTGGAGGGATATGGACCAAGCGCAGGCAAGTAGGACTGGTGTAGCTGGTACATTTCGGCCCGAAACGTTGCCTATTTCCTTCGCTCCATAGATGCTGCTGCACCCGCTGAGTTTCTCCAGCTTTTTTGTGCAGCTGGGACATTGTTGGCCGGCGTGGGCAAGTTGGGCCAAAGGGCCTGTTTCCACAATGCATCACTCTATGACTATGACTAAACGACAAAAGGTAAACTTCCTACTCCAACAGCAAACCATAACCAGCAAGCTATTTGTGAAAGTGGCATGAACAGACAGGTATGCATTTATGATATTTGCCGAAATATCTTATTATGATTCCATGTGTTTACAGTTCCACTTCAGTGGTACCTCCAAGTGTTCCTGGTTGCTGTTTACATCCCAGCGAATGCGATCTTTACATCCATCCTTCAAATCTTTTACCATGATGAAAGAGGAAGAGCACCACAGAATAGGTGGATGCAGAGGAAATGGCATGGGCTAAGAGAATTCTCCTCGTGGATCAGTGGGACTGCAACAACACTTGTCGTAGCATCCTCATTACAGACAGACATTGCTGGCAGCAGGTGACCAGGGACAGTGCTGTGAGCAGAAGGGAACATTGATTAATGTTTCAGTTTAAAGATGTCTCCAGTTAAGACAAATGCTCCTTCTCACCCTGTCATGAGTGGACCCATACCACTGCGATGCAGCAGTTCATAAGCTTGCAGACGTTGCAGCATGAATCTAGGCTTCAATTTTGTTCCATGTTTGATGCAGCATGTTCATTTGCCTCTGCGTTCTGGCCTGCAGGAATAAAACAACATCAACAGTTGAACTTTATCAATCCAGTGTCGCAAATGATGAGAGTCACAAATGTTGGTGACATCTTTAAGTGTCCAATAGACACCTGAAAAATGTCAACTGCATCAGGATGAATCACATCCAGAAATGTCTGGTCCGGTTTCCAATTTCAGATTTGTACATCCGTGATTTTATGCATGGAATCAAGGGATATGGAGAGAAGGCAGGCACGGGTTATTGATTGGGGATGATCAGCCTTGATCACAATGAATGGCGGTGCTGGCTCAAAGGGCCGAATGGCCTCCTCCTGCACCTATTTTCCATGTTTCTATTTGCAAATGGATATTGCTTCTTCCAATTTAAAGCATTTATTTTCTTAGGTCAGAATGATTTTTTTTTCATTCCTTCAATTCTCTTTTCCTTTAATGTGATCTCTAATTAATAGAGCAGCCAACCTCTTTCTTCTTTCCTTAGCCTCTCCAACTATATTCTTCTGGGAACCTTTAGTCTCCAGTACTGACCCTTTCTCATTTAAATGTGCTGTCACATTCTTGTTCTGCCTATTTTTATATCAATTGATACAGTACCTAATAATCCTCAAATTATTGCCAAGAAGGACCCTTCCTATAAATGAGATATATCATTTAATGACCCCACTAACAAAACACTTCCCCCCCCCCCTATGCTTTTCAGAGCAATAACAACTCAATATTGTTTCTCCTTTTCCACATTGTTCTCCAATTTATCCAAGATATTCTTCACCCTCGCACCACGTGGAGATCATTCTTTTCTAAACTCTCAGTTAGAAGATATAATCCACTGGGAGGCACCAGCAATGGCTGCCTAGCCAACAGTCTGCCTGTCCCTTCCATCTTTTATGTTTATAGCATGAGTTAAAGGTATGTTTTAGTGTTCTTTAGCTTGTTTTATATGGGGGGAGGGAGGGGGGTGTTGGGGAAAACTTTTTAAAAGCTCTTACCTCGACGGAGATGTGATTTTCTTCCGTATCGTATTTCTGTCCGCACTGCAGCTTAACATCGAGGAGTTGGCAGCCTCTGCTGGAGATCGACTTCAGAGCTCCAACCACGGGAGCCCGCGGACTTTAACATCATGGAGCTCACAGTCCCACGGTCCTGACTTCTGGAGCTCCAAGCCGCAGGAGCTTCGACGACCCTGACACGGGAGCTTCAATCGCCCCGCTCCAGGGGCTTCGATCGCCGGCTGCGGGAGATTCGATCAACCCGACTGCGGATGTTTTGACTGCCCTGACCGCGGGAGAGTAAAGAGGGAAGAAGATTGAGCTTTATTGCCTTCCATCACAGTGATGAATATGTGGAATCCGCTATGGTAAATGTTTATGTTAACTTATGTCGTTGTGTGTCTCGTTGCTTTTTTTAGTATGGCTGTAGAGTCAATCGAATATCACTGTACCTTAATTGGTACACATGACAATAAACTGACCTTGGACCTTGAACCTTGAGTTATGTCTGTGGGAAACACACTGTTCGTTCACCTGAATATCAAATCTCTTCCAAATAGAACCATATGAAGGGGAAGATAGACACAAAAATGCTGGAGAAACTCAGCGGGACAGGCAGCATCTCTGGAGAGAATGAATGGTGGCATTTTGGGTCGAGACCCTTCTTGCACCCTTCAATGCATTCTTTCATTTGTGCCTCATATATAATTCCTTGCCTAGGAGAATGAGTGTCTGAAGAAGGGTCTCGAACCAAAACGGCACCCATTCCTTCTATCCAGAGATGCTGCCTGTCCTGCTGAATTACTCCAGCATTTTGTATTTATATTCAGTGTAAACCAGCATCTGCAGTTCCTTCCTACACATATGGAGTGGAATATATCTTAACTCAAAACAGTGCTGCCAGAAGTTAATCAATGCCACTGTAGTTCAGTGAACTGCGATTTTAGATTTTGTGCTTGTTACTCCGAAGCCAATCGTGACGACTTACTGCATATTGTTGAATGTTGCTCACAATCATGTAAACTGACACAAACACAATCAAAGCAATTACTTTTGTTTGCAGGTCATTTATACATAGTGTTGATATCTCTTGTTAATCAAGAAAATAGATTGCAAGTACATTGCACTAAAGAGAACTGAATGCACGTGGTTATTTGCTGCGTTGCCTAGTAACACTTGAAGACTTATTCAATGGCATCAGATCGAAGATAACCTCAGATGTATTCGTAATGTGTGACATTGGACTTGAGAATATGGCTGAGGCAAAAAGCCATTAAAAATTTTAATTACTTCTTTTTCCAAATAATTTCTTACTCTGAATGCACTCTTTTATTTGTGCCTCATGTACAATTGCATGCCAGGGAGAAATAATATACAATATAAATGGTGTATTTCAAAGGTCAAAGCATTTGTGAATGGGTCAGCCAACAGTCATACCTATCTCTTACGCATTCAGGAGCTGAAGACAACTATTCTCTTGTATGTCTTCAAAGATTAATGTTAAAGATTAGACAAGAAAATTATATGGAACTCAATAAAGTAAGATGAGCAAGAAAACATCATCCCGTTGTAATTGACCTCACCTGTAAAATCTTACATAAAGTTCCCTCTGGAGGAAGATTCTACAACTAGGCTATGTCCGTGTAAGTTTTCTTTTAAAAATAAATGTCTTCCCTCAGTGAATTTATGAATACTCTATTCCCCTGGCTGCTCAGGACCAGGGGATGTGGAGAAAGGACCTCCAGGTGGAGATGAAACATCACAACAGCACATGGTTCAAGTCCCTGGAGGTCAGGCACCAACACCATAAAATGGTCAAAGGTAACAGCCACACACTCCCCAATCCAACAGCCAGAGACAACTTTACATGTAGAAGCTGTGGGAGGCTCTTCCTGTCAACAATAGGCCAAGTCAGCCACAGCTAGGAGATGCAACCACAGATGAAACATTCCTCTCTTCTAGCAGAACAACATCAAAGCCGCATCATCATCTCTTGCGGAAGCCAACAAAACAATAAAATGTCCACGTCAGCTATCTTTAAAGAGAAATGTCTTCTCTCTGCGGATTGTAAATCCTTGGAATTCTCCATTCCATAAAGCTGTAGCTGCAGTCATTGAAAAGTATTGGACAAGAAGGAAATAACGTGTATTGAAGTTGGGAAATAAATCAGAAATGAAGTTGAAAATCAGATAAGTTATCATTTTACTGAGTGGCAAAACTGTTTCTGTTCATTATGTTCTTACAATCAAATTCCTGTCCAATTGACTTAATCACTCAATCATAATATTTTTGCTTCTTCTCGTGTTATATTTCAAACCTGTTCCTCTCCTCTTCCTAGCATTGACTTATCTATGTTTATTCATGTGCTGTGGTAGGACAGTCAGCTCTTTGACCAAGCCCTCAAGCACTCTCTTTTTGACAAACTTCAGTAGTTTCATTCAACGTAAGTTCCTGATCTTGATCTCAGTCATCTTCCTCACTTTCCTTGTGATCTCCTGCTTACTCTCCACTGCCAGTGTTGTAACATATATTACAATATTTGCTACTTAACATGCTATTCAGATGCAGATTTGGGTACTGATACGAAAAAGCCTAAATTTAAACTTCACTATATTATATATTAAGATATCAAAGACTATTTTATATTGTTCAAATATAAATATTTACATTTCTCACATAAATGTCCAACTGTAAAACTATATATAACTTAGTCTGAAGAAGGGTCTCGACCCGAAACGTCACCCATTCTTTCCCCCAGAGATGCTGCCTGTCCCCCTGAGTTACTCCAGCATTTTGTGTCTATCTTCAATATATAAATCAAATCCTGTTAAAGGTTATCAGAATGCTGCTCATAAGTGATCCCTAAATATTTGTAGTGTCAGCAAATTGACCGATTTTTTTTTTACAGTTGAATAGAATACATTAATCATAGGTTGAAAGATGTTTTGAGCAGCATTTAATGCCATGTCACATATTCTCGTGTACATTCTAAAGTACTAAATGATTAATGCAAGTGCTTTAAGTCGAGTCATTTACCCAGTAACATTTCCAATTTCTGTGTGCGATTATTCTTATGCACCAGTCTTATAATTTATAGATGAAGTATATTCTGTTGTCAAAATACTTAAAATAACACATTGTAGATTATCCTTCCAGATGCAAATGGAATTAGTAGCATCTAGCTTGTGATTTGTGTGTTAAACATCATAAAAGGCTAAGGGATGAAAGTCATTTCAAGATTGCTCCCAACCTCATGTTTGAGACTCTGGCATTTGAAATATTAAATGTTGCAAACTTTCCCATCCTGTGGGTCAGAGATTTCAATGTCAAAGTAATGTCAATCAAAATGACCTCGTGAGGCAGAATCCATGAGGATTAAAGGTCCTGATCTTAACTTCAGTCTTCCCAACAGGAATGCACCATAAATTGTGTGTGCTCATTGTGCTCATTGGATTTATTCATCATTGGAGTGAATTTTACTCCCTGAACAAGAGGCTGGCAGGCTGTTCTGTGAAGAAGCAGACATGATTTTCAAAGCTCAACTTTGTTTACATGAAAGCCACTCTTTGAACAATAGATTGGACCAGCCAACATTTCAGCTGGTTTAGCGAGGGGAATGATTTAACATTGGAGCTGTAATAGACCACACAATCCCTCAAGCCTGCCCTGCCATTCAGTATGACCATGGCTTATCTGCCCAGGCCACATCTCTTTTGAAGAAGGGTCTCGGCCTGAAACGTCATCCATTCCTTCTCTCCAGAGATGCTGCGTCCCACTAACTCCAATTTCTTGTGTATATCTTCCGTTTAACCCAGCATCTGCAGTTCCTTCCTACACATCTCCTTTGTGACATTTCCCCCTTGCTTTCAATTCCCTGATCTCTCAAAGCTATCTACCTTCTCTTTAAACATCCAGACTTATGTACCCTCTACAATTCTGTGGGATGGAGAATTCCAGATGTTCTTTACAAGAAGTTCCTATGTGCCTCCATTTTAAATGACTGTCAGTGGGAGGAAGAGATTAGTTTGATGGGCCCAGATGGAAAAGCACATCATTATTTTCAAAGAGACCATCTGCTGGATGTCTGGTGTAGGTGTGTGAAGTATCTCGGCACCCATCAGAAAGCCCCTTCCAAATCCTTGCATCTTCTAAACGTTCAATAATATTTTGGCATCCTTACTTCCTGTTAATAGCATGTGCCTCAGTTGGTTTGAGTGGATAATACAAATATATCAAAAATAACACTTATTTTGTGATGTACCAAGAGAGTTGTTGCAGGAAATAAAACATGGTAGGTAACATGTGTAGTTAAATTCCAAGTAAAATTCAGTGTGGAGGCCTCCAAAGTGATGGGATTTGTTACAGTTAGCAAGCAGACACAGTAACAACTGATGTAATATGCGAGAGCAGTAATGACAGTGGAACCCAGGAGTGCTGTTACACAAATATTTGAAGGTGGCAGAATAAATCGAGAAAAGATGTTTCTTGGGGGCCGACCAATTTTGCTGGAAACGTTCAATCAAACACATGGAGAGAGTAGAGAAAGTGTGTTGCTTCCAATCATGGAGAAGTACAATAAATATAAACAGCGGCCAGTTGTATAAGCCCAGCTGACAGAAGTTACATGAAGTGATTGGCAAAAAATACCACTGGAAAGATGAGAAGATTTTTGTTTGCACTTGAGTTATTATGAACTTAGATTAGTTTATACTAAACGTGGATGAAAGGTTGAAGTTAGATCCTACCAATATTTTTTTTAGTAAGAAGTTAGATAAATATTTGAGGAGTCAAAAAAACATTACAGGGCCAAAGGAGCAAGAAGGACAATAAAACAAATAGCCCCATTCTGCTCTGCTGCCTTTGATTCTATAAAATCAAATGGGATGTGAAGCAGGTTGACTTGAGCCCAGCCAACATCAGCGGACAACTTAGTTTAAAGGTAAATGCAAATATTAGCAATGTTACAAAATTTTGAGATTTTAAAAATCAAGTCTGCAATTTATCCCATCAGATAAAGCATAAAAAGAAGTTTAATTTGACACCTAATTCACTTTCATATCTTCAGTATTAAAAAAGTTATGGCCATTTTCATACTCTTAAATTAGCATCTTGTTCCCTATTGCTTTTCCATTGACTTAACACAAAAGCTGTGATCAAGGACAGTCAAAAGCCCATAACTTTCTTAAAAATTAAGAGAACTGAACGAAATTGTCAGTTATTATAGATTGAAGCATTCTGAAACAAATATAAAACATCTTACTTGGATGACCTGAAATTAAAGCATATAATTAGTTAATTACCTAATTGTAGCTAATTACAAAATTGACCGTTGTGATGGAAATAGTAATAAACACCCAGACTGCCTTGAAAATTCAAAAATGTGATATTCTCAATATTAGAACTTTAATAATATGCTGTAAGTCTGTAACAGATATGTAAATAAATTACAATTTCTAGCAATAGACCAAGTCTTTATGGAGAAGATCAGTTGCTAGCTGGTACGTTGGCATATCATAATCAGTAGCATCATCTTACTCCTCAGATTGTAACCAATAAGCAACTCTGTACACCTTGTTTTTCCTCAACATTTCAATTTTGGCATTGTAAACTACAAGTTTTTGCTCTTCAAACCACGCATGACATGCCTTTCTGCCCACTACTTTCCAATTAAGAATGTCCTGTAGATTCCATTTCTTAAAAATAGACTAAGTATCCAAATAACAAACGAATCCCATTCACACAAGAATTTACAATATAACATGATTTTTAAATCTTACTGTCATGAATTTATATGCCAGATGGAAGGAATTTAATGTTTAATTCCCATAAATTAATCCAGAAACATCCACTCAAAATATAATCAAAATTATTGTTTTTTGCACAATACATGTGACTGTTGTGAATATTTAGTTTAAAAATAATGATCATGGAGAGAGAATAACTCAAAATATAGACAATTTAGACGGCTTATGACATGGTAGTCCAAATAAAAAGAGCATTTTAATCATCTTGCAAGTAGGTGTTTCTGGAACGCGATCAATTGGAACGTTGCATTTGCAGTGAATTTGAACCCCATATGGTCAGGAAACACACTGCTGGTTCGTATGGGGCCCAAATAACATTTTCGTAACGTAAAATTAGATTAAAGTCATCCCAAGAAGCAAGATTATATGTAAAATAGACGACTTACCATTTGTTTTGTCCCGTTCATGCGATCCGTAGGCATTCAGGGCGTTAGAAGTCGCTTTTTATTTTAATCCAATTATTAAATTGTCCAGCAAATTAAAAAAAAAAAAAACGCGAATGGAAGTCCGATCGATTTTTCTTCATCAGCTAGCAGCCCGAGGCAGTACAAAACTGGATTCTAATCCCACACCCCCTCCCCCTCACCTCCCCCCCCCTCAAAGGCCCCAAAGTTGCGCACACGGCCAGTGGTAGAACTGCAGCGCCACTGAAGGAACATCGCTACAAATATCACTGTGGGTTTGGGGAGTCGTGATTGGATAGTTGCTGAAAACCGGCATGGGTCCACAATGTGTAGGAAGGAACTGCAGATGCTGGTTTAAACTGAAGATAGACACAGAAAGCTGGAGTAACTCAACAGGTCAGGCAGCATCTTTGGAGAAAAGGAATATGTGACGTTTTAGGTCGAGACCCTTCTTCAGACTGAACGTCAGGAGAAAGGGGAATGAGAGATATAGATGCTGATGTAGTGAGATATAGAATAAATGAATGAACAAATGAAACTCATTGTTTATACTCATTTTCACCTAGCACCCAGCTAACAATAGCCTGTTTCCTTTATCATCGTTACTTTTTTGTATATCTTTCATTCATTTGTTCTATATCTCTCTACCACCATCTATATCTCTCGTTTCCCTTTGCCCTGACTCTCAGTCACAGGTCATTAGGTGATAAGGTGATAGATCAGCCATCTCTCCCTCCTAACCCCATTCTCCTGCCTTCTCCCCATAACCTCTGACACCCGCACTAATCAAGGAATCTATCTATCTCTGCTTTAAAAATATCCATTGATGGCTTCCACGCCTTCTGTGGCAAAGAATTCCACAGATTCACCACCTTCTGACTAAAGAAATTCCTTCTCATCTCCTTCCTAAAGGAACGTCATATAATTCTGAGGCTCTGACCTCTACTCCTAGACTCTTCCACTAGTGGAAACATCCTCTCCACATCCACTCTATCCAGCTTTTCACTATTCGTTAAGTTCAAGGTTCAAGGTTTCAATGTCAGTTTATTGTCACGTACCTATTTAGGTACAGTGAAATTCAGATTACGATACAACCATACTAAAATAAAGCAACAAGACACAAAACTGCATAAAAGTTAACATAAACATCCACCACAGCGGATTTCCCTCATTTCTCACTGTGATGGAAGGCCACAAAGGCCAATTTTCTTCCTCTTTATTCTCCCACGTTTGGGGCAGTCAAACCATCTGCAGCCGGTGGTCAAAGGCCCCGTCAGTGCCATTGAATCTCCCGTATCAGGCCGATCAAAACTCCCGTGCCGCGGCGGTCAAAGCTCCTGCGGCTTGGTGTCCCCGATGTCGGTCTCTACAAGAGACAGCAAGCTCCGCGATGTTAAAGTCTCCCAGGCTCCTACAGTTGGAGCCCCAAAGATGATCCCCTTCAGGGATAGCGGGCTCTGTGATGGTAAGTCCATAGGCTCCCGCGATGGAGCTCCTGGTCGATCTCCAGCAAAGGCCACCAACTCCACGATTCTAGGCCGCATTACGGATGGAGATATGATGCGGGAAAAATCACATCTCCATCGAGGTAAGAAATTAGAAAAAGTTTCCCGCAACTCCCCTCCCACATAAAACAAGCTAAAGAACACTAAAAAACATACATTTAATACATACAAACAGACACAAAGAAGGAAAGGACAGACAGACTGTTGGCGAGGCAGTCATTGCTGACGCCACCCGGCATTTCATGAGGTCCCCGCCCTCATTCCTCTAAACTCCAACGAGTACAGGCCCACTGCTGTCAAACGCTCTTCATAAGTTAACCCACTCATTCCTGGGGTTATTCTTGTAAACAGTCTGAAGATGGGTATCGACCTGAAACGTCATCTATTCTTTTTCTCCAACAATGCTGTCTGACCCGTTGAGTTATTCCAGCTATCTCTGAGTCCACAGTGTCCATGCAAGCAGCCTGCCAACATCATGTTGCCTGCAGGCTGTAATTATTAATGTGTGAATGTAGAGCTAACCATGATATTGATTGGTCGCACAAATCAGCAATCTTAGATGTTAATGGATCCAGAGCACCAGTTAAAGTTGGTCTAGCATGCTTAAAATGTACTTGCAGCACTTGAAGATTAAATGCATTGTGATTGGTGTATCACATGGCAAGTGAATCTAACACTAAACAAATGGTGCCTGAAGAAAAGGAGTTGGTTATCACGATCTCACAGGTTGCAGTGGAGGGGGAGTAAGTTATTTCCTTCCTTATTTGGTGTTTTTATATGCAATAAATAAAGAATAGATAGAAAACATAGTGAAATCATCATGTGTATATACATTTTTCTATGCTTATTATGTTTTCTTTTGAAGGTCTTTTAGAAATTATTGTTAACACTTGCTATCATTGCCTGAATAGTCGATTGCCCATCCCATAATATACTTGCCCTCAGCCTTCCTGCGCACTTGCAAAAAACGCAAGCAATCTTACTACCATTTACTCCAATTTGAAAGAGAATAGGCTTCTTAGGGATAACCAGCATGGCTTTGTTCACAGCAGGTCGTGTCTTACTAACATGATTGAGTTTTTTTTTAGGTGATGAAGGAGATTGATGAAAGTAGGGCGGTGGATGTTATATATATGGATATTAGTAAAGCTTTTGATGAGGTCTGTTCCAGAAGATTAAGATGATTGGGATTTATGATGAGTTTGTCGTATAGATTCGAACTGGCTTATTCATAGAAGACAGAGGGTTGTGATGGAAAGTTGATATTCTGGCTGGAGGTCTGTGACCAGTGGAGTTCCACAGGGATGTAGTCCTTCCCAAAATGTTACCTATTTCTTTTTTCCAGAGATGTTGCCTGACCCGGTGACACTCCAGCTTTTCATGTCTGTACTCTCTCTTCCATCTTCCATCTTTCTTGTATTATGTCCTATGTTCTATGTTGTATGTTCGGTATTCTATGTTGTATGTTCTGTGTTCTATGTTCTATGTTTTGTGTTCTATGTTATAGACAATAGACAATAGGTGCAGGAGTAGGCCATTCGGCCCTCCTAGCCAGCACCGCCATACAATGCGATCATGGCTGATCATCCACAATCAGTACCCTGTTCCAACCTTCTCGCCATATCCCTTGACTCCGCTATCTTTAAGAGCTCTATCTAACCCTCTCTTGGAAGAATTGCCTTCTTTTTTTTTTTTTTTTTTTATTTATTTATTAGAAGTAGACATATTATACAATGTAATTACATATTATAGTAGAAAAAAAACTTTTCATATACATCAGTCATACATTATTAAAATTTTCCATTATCAATTACTTCTGCTTCTAGTATTTTTATTTTTTATAGAAAGCGAGAAAAAGAGAGGGTAGAAAGTTACAAATAAAAAAGAAAGCAAAAAAAAAACACAACAGAAAAACAAGGGAGGTGGAATGGGTTACCTGTGATACATCAATGGAGATAGGTTCGTAGGTTATAAAGTATAGAGTATAGTTTTTCATCTGTTCCTGAGTTCAAGTTTCAGCTGGGTCCTCGTGCTGTGCCAGTCTATCCCTTCAGATAGTTAATGAATGGAGCCCAAATTTTATGGAAAAGATCTTGTTTGTCCATTAAGACAAGTCTAATTCTTTCTAAGTATAGGGTCTCCGACATTTCCGTAATCCACATTTTGATTGTGGGGGTTGTAGGGCCTTTCCAAAATTTTAATATTAATTTTTTTCCGGTTATTATACTGTAATTGAGGAAGTTTCTTTGGTTTGTTGTGAGTGTTAAGCTTTGTTCTGATATTCCAAGTATTATTAATTTTGTGTCTGGGTCCAGTTTTGTATTAATAACTTTTGAAGTTATTTCAAAAATATCTGTCCAGAAATGTTTAAGTTTTATACAGTTTGCAAAAGTATGTGTTAAATTAGCCTCTAAATGTAGACATTTATCACAAATAGGAGAGATTTGTGGGAAAATTCTATTTAGTTTTATTTTAGAGAAGTGTAGTCTATGTAAGACCTTGAATTGTATTAAAATATGTCTGGCATTTAATGAACATTGATGTATTTGTTGTAAACTTTCGTCCCACATATCTTTCGTGATAGGATGACCTATTTCAATTTCCCATTTGTATCTATGTAGTTCGGTCGGTGGTACCTCGTTATTTAGTAGGGTGTTATAAATATAAGCTATTAGTTTTTCAGTATTAGGATGCTTGTTCAGACACTCATCAAGAATTTCTGATTCCCTATTCTTGTAAACTTGTGTATTAGATTTAACATAATCTCTAATTTGTAGATATCTGAAAAAATTATTTGAGTGCAGTCCATAATTCAGTTGTAACTCTTGAAATGAAAGAAAAGTACCTTTCCCATAAAGATGTCCTATATTTTTGATTCCATGATTTTTCCATTGTGTGAAACCTTTGTCCATAAAGGATGATTTGAACAAAGGATTATTTACAATGGGAAGGCAGAGTGGTATATTATTCAATTTTAAATCTTTTTTTATTTGTTTCCAAATTCGTATTCCACTATGTATTATGGGGTTTTCTTTATAGGTTTTTTTGTGCTGTTTTGTGGGGGCAAATATGATCGGTCCAATTTCAAAAGGTAGACAGTCTTCCTTTTCCATCATTAGCCAATCTGGTTGTTGGTCCATTTCTTCCAGCCAAAAATTCATGTTTTTAATATGGACTGCCCAAAAATAAAATAAGAAATTTGGCAAAGCCAGACCTCCATTTATCTTTGATTTACATAAGTGTTTTTTACTTATTCTATGATTCTTATAATCCCAGACAAAACTTGTAACAATGGAGTCGACTTTTTTGAAAAAAGTTTTTGGGATATATATCGGAATTAATTGAAGTAGGTACAGTAGTTGCGGTAAAAAAATCATTTTTATAGCATTAATTCTCCCAAGCATTGAAATGGGGAGTGTTTTCCAGTATTGAATATTCTTATGTAGTTTATTCAGTAAGGGTGGGAAATTTAGTTTAAATAAAGAGGTATATGTCTTAGTTACCCAGATTCCTAAGTATTTAAATTTATCTTTAACTATTTTAAAAGGGGATTGTTGTATTGTATGTAAATTAAATTTTGTTATTGGCATGATTTCGCTTTTATTCCAATTGATTCTATATCCCGAAAACTGACCAAATTGAGTTATTAGATTTAATAGGTTTGGAATACTAGTTTCTAATTTTGTAATATATATTAGTATATCATCTGCATATAAGGAGATTTTATTCCTTGTGTCTCTAGTATTGTATCCAAATATTCCTGGATGGTTTCTAACGCTTTCTGCTAGGGGTTCAATTGCAAGAGCAAATAATAGTGGGGATAGTGAACATCCTTGTCTACAGCCTCTAGAGAGATTAAATTTAGTTGATAACATTTTGTTTGTTAATATTCTAGCTGTTGGGTTAGAATATAACAATTTAACCCATGTACAGTACTTCTCTCCTAGTTGAAATTTTTCCATCACCGAAAATAAATATGGCCATTCTACCTGGTCAAATGCTTTTTCAGCATCTAACGAGATAATTGCTAGCTCTGCGTTGGGGATTCTATTGGAGTATATAATATTAAATAATCTTCTCAGATTAAAAAATGAATACCGTTTGGGGATAAACCCTGTTTGGTCAGGATGTATTAATTTACTGATCACTAAGCTCAATCTATTAGATAGAATCTTAGTTAATATTTTCTGATCAGTATTTAAGAGGGCTATAGCTCTGTATGAACCTGGGTCTTCAAGATCCTTGTCCGTTTTTGGTATAAGTATGATTGTTGATTCATTTAGAGTTTCTGGGAGTTTCTGTTGAGTATAAGCATATTTGTACATTGTCTGTAGGCGTGGGGAAAGCAAGTCATAAATTTTTTTATAAAATTCCGAATTTAGTCCATTGGGTCCTGCCGACTTTCCATTTTTTAAGGACTTTATTGATTCTTCAATGTCTTTTATCGTAATTTCAGCCCCTAGCAATTCTCTCTCTTTCTGATCTAGACCCGCAAACTTACAATTCTGTAAAAATGTTTCCATTCCCGTTGATTGTTCTGTTATTTTAGATGAATACAATTTTTGATAGTATTGTAGAAATCTATCATTAATATCTTTAGGCAATGTTAATGTTTCTCCCTTATCTGTTCTTATTTTGTATATTGTTTTTTCCCCGTCCAATTTGCGAAGTTGACGCGCTAATAGTTTTTGTGGTTTGTCACCAAATTCAAAATTTAATTGTTTTGTATGTTGATAAAGTTTTATAACTTGGTCTGAATAAATCTTGTTTAATTTATATTTCAATACTGCAATTTTATTGTGTTTTATCGTGGATGGTGCTGCTGCATTTTCTGTGTCTAATTGCTTTATTTCCATTTCCAGTTTCTTTTGTTTGGCCCTATTCTCTTTATTAAAAAATGATTGGGAAGAAATTAATGCTCCTCGTACAAATGCTTTAAATGTTTCCCAAAGAAGCGAGGCAGAGATTTCAGGGCTATCGTTAGCCTCAAAAAACATTTTAATCTGTTTTACTAGATATTCATTACATGACTTATCTTTTAAGATTTGGGGATTAAATCTCCATTGTGACTGTGTCTCTGCCATTCCGTTTACTTTGATCATAAATGTTAATGGGGCATGGTCTGAGATTATGATGTTGTGATATTGTGAGTTATAGGTGAATGGGATAAGTTTTGAATCTACCAAAAAATAGTCTATCCTTGAGTAAGTTTTATGTACTGGTGAGTAAAATGAATATTCTCGGCCCGATGGATTTTCAATTCTCCAAACGTCCTTAATATTAGTGGTATTAATGTATGAATTTAAAAATTCACTTGATCGAGATTTTAGTTTTCTTTGAGTTGATGATCTGTCCAAACAAGCATCCAATGTACAATTTAAATCTCCACCAATTATTAAGTTTTGTTGTGTACCTTCCGGGATATTGTTAAGAATTCTCTTAAAAAACAGAGGGCTATCAAAATTTGGTCCATACACATTGAGGAGAGTCACCTTTTTTAAGTATAACTCCCCTATTATTATAATATATCTGCCTTCAATGTCTTCTATCGTTGATATATGTTTAAAGGGTATACCTTTACGAATTAATATTGCAACACCTCTTGATTTATGTGAGAATGAAGAATGGTACGCTTTAGCAATCCATTTTGCTTTCAGTCTATGTTGTGCTTCCTTTTTAAGATGTGTCTCCTGGAGAAATATTATATCTGTTTTCAATGATTTTAAATGTGCTAACACTTTGCCTCTCTTGATAGGTTCATTAATTCCCTTAACATTCCAACTACAGAATTTAATTCCCTCACCCCCAATTTTTATATTCATGTCTTGCATCTTGTGATTAAGTGGTAGAGCAGATGATTCAGCACACTCAACCCTACCTTATACTTGAAGTTCAGTTAGATGAATTTTAGGTCACGTCTGTTTTCCATCCGAACGTATCTCCTTAAATAAAATATGCAATTCCATTCCATATACAAAATATAATGTGATATAAGATAAAAAAGGTGATAGCTAATAGGGTTAGTAAAGTGTGGAAAGTAAAAAAGAAAAGCAACTACAACTACAATTAGTGCAGTTAGTGATAGCCACCCTAATGTGGCTAAGCATCTATGGACTTCCGTAGCTTTTGGTTTATAAAAATACTAGCTCCGTGCTTTCCTTAAAAGGAAAGTTTCCAATTCGATGCATACAATTTGTGGGGGGGAAAGAAATATTGATTATATTCCATTAATGGTATAATTAGTAGTCTCAAATTGAGATATTAGTTTTGTATAATCTAAACATTTATCAAAGAATAATCAAAAACGAAAACATCAGGGCAAGGGCCATCAGACATTTCTCATTATAAAATACCTGAATCATACTTTACTTATATTTCATACTTTTAATTAATTCTTAAATAATCTAAATAATCTTGTTATCATTAGTTAGTGTTAGTTAATATTCTTGATTATTAATAGTTGTTAGAGGTTAGTACTAGAATGTTAGTTTTATATATATCCGTTGTAGGAAATATACCCAATTCTTATTGCGAATTTTAGGCAACTCTTAAATATAATAGTTTAAAGTTTAGAGTTCCATATCTTCTCTGCGAGATAGCAGTGTCCGGGTAGGTGTTAAGAGTTGAATATTTTTCAATCTTCGATCTTGTCCTCGACGTTCTTGGCAAATTCAAATGCTTCCGTGTGCTTGATGAAGAAGTATTCCTTCTTCTCGTAACTGACTCTCAGTGTTGCGGGGTATAACAGTCCATATCTCAGATTCTTTATGTTCTTCAGTATTCTTCTTGTTTCTGTGAACAACGCTCTTTTCTTAGCAACTTCCACGGGGTAATCTCTGAATACGCTAATCTTGTCTCCTTCATATACAAGATTTCTGCTTTTACCAATTTTCCTCATCATGTCATCCAATACATGGTCATATTGGACCTTTACTATCATTATTCTTGGTCGGTCGCCCACCTTTGGGCGACCCACTCTGTGCGCTCGGGCAAGTAATGGCGCCTGATCCAGGTTCAAAATTGTTTTCAGTACTTCTGCAGCAAATTCACGGGGGTCACGAGTCCCCTCTCTGCCTTCCTGGATGCCCACGATTCTTAAATTCTGACGCCTCTGTCGTCCCTCCAAGTCTGTACATTTTTCAGTTATTTGATACAATAACTTTGATAGGCGTTGGTTCTCAGTGATGAGTTGTTTTGTAGTTGCGGTGCTTGTCTCAGCAAGTTCCTCAAGTTCTTTTACAATCTTGTAGTGTTGGTCTAATGTCAGGAGAATAGGTTCAAGTTTAGAATCAAATCTGGATTCCATCTTATTCAGTTTTTCATTTACTTCTTCAACATTTTGGGTCATATTTCTTTCCATTTCTAATTTCCAGTCTTCAAGGACTTCGTGTACCATCTCTGTAACATCTTCTTTAATTTGGTCTTTCATTTCTATTTTAAAAGATGCTAGATCCTCTTTAAAGTCCTGTCTAAGATTTTTAAGTTCCTCCTTAAGGAACGTTTTTAATTCTTCCATCTCAGTCTTTTTCTTCTTCTTTGAGATGTCTTCTCGGGATGCTGTTAAACCTGAGGCCGAGGCTTCAGTTGGGCCTACCTCTTTAGTCTTGCCGTTTTTTGCCTTGTGGGGGGGAGTATGTTGAGTCGACATACTGCCGGTGTCGCGCGCCTGATGACGTCACGGGCTTAGTTCAAAACAATCGGTCCCGGGTTCTGCAGGTAGGAGCTGTCTTTTCCTCCCGTTTTTTCGGATTTTTCACGGAGCTAGTTGGCGCGAGTCTCTCCTACTCCATAGCGCCACCGGAAGTCTCCGAAGAATTGCCTTCTGAGGCAGAGAATTCCACAGATTCAAAAATCTCTTGGATGAAAAAGTTTCTCCTCATCTCCGTTCTAAATGGCCTACCCCTTATTCTTAAACTGTGGCTCCTGGTTCTGGACTCCCTCAATATTGGGAACTTGTTTCCTGCCTGTAGTGTGTCCAATCCCTTAATAATCTTATAATCTTTCAATAAGATATCCTCTCATCCTTCTAAATTCCAGTGTATACAAGCCCAGTCGCTCCATTCTGCCAGTATATGACAGTCCCGCCATCCCGAGAATTAACCTTGTGAACCTACGCTGCACTCCCTCAATAGCAAGAATGTCCTTCCTCAAATTTGGAGACCAAAACTGCACACAATACACCATGTGTGCTCTCAGTAGGGTCCTGTACAACTGCAGAAAGACCTCTTTGCTCTTATACTCAACTCAGTATCGGTATCAGTATCAGTATATCTTTATTGTCATTTTCCTGAGTACTCACATACCCAGAGGAAACAAAAAAACGTTGCTCAACCAGTGTCCATTCAGTGTGCAGTACAAATAACAACAAATAAACCATATAACAATTACAGCACGGAAACAGGCCATCTCGACCCTTCTAGTCCGTGCCGAACACATAATCTCCCCTAGTCCCATATACCTGCGCTCTGACCATAACCCTCCATTCCTTTCCCATCCATATAACTATCCAATTTATTTTTAAATGATAAAAACGAACCTGCCTCCACCACCTTCACTGGAAGCTCATTCCACACAGCTACCACTCTCTGAGTAAAGAAGTTCCCCCTCATGTTACCCCTAAACTTCAGTCCCTTAATTCTCAAGTCATGTCCCCTTGTTTGAATCTTCCCTACTCTCAGTGGGAAAAGCTTTTCCACGTCAACTCTGTCTATCCCTCTCATCATTTTAAAAACCTCTATCAAGTCCCCCCTTAACCTTCTGCGCTCCAAAGAATAAAGCCCTAACTTGTTCAACCTTTCTCTGTAACTTAGTTGCTGAAACCCAGGCAACATTCTAGTAAATCTCCTCTGTACTCTCTCTATTTTGTTGACATCCTTCCTATAAATAGGCGACCAAAATTGTACCCCATACTCCAGAATTGGCCTCACCAATGCCTTGTACAATTTTAACATTACATCCCAACTTCTATACTCAATGCTCTGATTTATAAAGGCCAGCACACCAAAAGCTTTCTTTACCACCCTATCTACATGAGATTCCACTTTCAGGGAACTGTGCACAGTTATTCCCAGATCCCTCTGTTCACCTACATTCTTCAATTCCCTACCATTTACCATGTACGTCCTATTTTGATTTGTCCTGCCAAGATGTAGCACCTCACACTTATCAGCATTAAACTCCATCTGCCATCTTTCAGCCCACTCTTCCAACTGGCATAAATCTCTCTGTAGACTTTGAAACTCTACTTCATTACCCGCAACCCCACCTATCTTAGTATCATCTGCATACTTACTAATCCAATTTACCACACCATCGTCCAGATCATTGATGTACATGACAAACAACAGTGGACCCAACACAGATCCCTGTGGCACCCCACTCGTCACTGGCCTCCAACCTGACAAACAACCATCCACAATTACTCTCTGGCATCTCCCATTCAGCCACTGTTGAATCCATCTTGCTACTCCACCATTAATACCCAACCATTGAACCTTCTTAACCAACCTTCCATGAGGAACCTTGTCAAAGGCCTTACTGAAGTCCATATACACAACATCCACTGCTTTACCCTCATCAATTTCCCGAGTAACATCTTCAAAAAATTCAAGAAGATTAGTTAAACATGACCTTCCAGGCACAAATCCATGTTGACTGTTCCTAATCAGACCCTGTTTATCCAGATGCTTATATATATTATCTCTAAGTATTCTTTCCATTAATTTGCCCACCACTGACGTCAAACTAACAGGTCTATAATTGCTAGGTTTACTCTTAGACCCCTTTTTTAAACAATGGAACAACATGCGCAGTACGCCAATCCTCCGGCACTATTCCCGTTTCTAATGACATTTGAAATATTTCTGCCATAGCCCCTGCTATTTCTACACTAACTTCCCTCAATGTCCTAGGGAATATCCTGTCCGGACCTGGAGACTTATCCACTTTTATATTTCTCAAAAGTGTCAATACTTCCTCTTCTTTGATCCTCATAGTTTCCATAGCTACTCTACTTGTTTCCCTTACCTCACATAATTCAATATCCTTCTCCTTGGTGAATACCGAAGAAAAGAAACTGTTCAATATCTCCCCCATCTCTTTTGGCTCTGCAGATAGTTGGCCACTCTGACTCTCTAATGGACCAATTTTATCCCTCGTTATCCTTTTGCTATTAATATAGCGGTAGAAACCCTTCGGATTTACTTTTACCTTACTTGCCAAAGCAACCTCATATCTTCTTTTAGCTTTTCTAATTTCTTTCTTAAGATTCTTTTTACATTCTTTATACTCCTCAAGCACCTCATTTACTCCATGCTGCCTATAACTATTGTAGATCTCCCTCTTTTTCCGAACCAAGTGTCCAATTTCCCTTGAAAACCATGGCTCTTTACAATTTTTACGATTTCCTTTCAACCGAACAGGGACATAAAGATTCTGTACTCTTAAAATTTCACCTTTAAATGTACTCCATTTCTCTTCCACATCTTTCCCATAAAACAAACTGTCCCAATTTACTCCTTTTAAATCCTTTCGCATCTCCTCAAAGTTAGCCTTTCTCCAATCAAAAATCTCAACCCTAGGTCCAGTTTTGTCCCTCTCCATAATTATATTGAAACTAATGGTATTGTGATCACTGGACCCGAACTGTTCCCCAACACATACCTCTGCCACCTGACCCGATCTCATTTCCTAACAGGAGGTCCAGTACCGCCCCTTCTCTAGTAGGTACTTCTATGTATTGTTGCAAAAAACTATCCTGCACACATTTTACAAACTCCAACCCATCCAGCCCATTTACAGAATGTGTTTCCCAGTCTATGTGTGGAAAATTGAAATCTCCCACAATCACTACCTTGTGCTTACTACTAATATCTGCAATAATCTGCAATCTGCAAATAACTAGAAATAAAAAACATATATCATGAACAAATTAAATTAAACACTCTACTCTCTACTAAACATCAACAGGCGTTCCGATCGACAGCTGCTGCAGTGTGTCCAGGTTGATGGTTGGTCCGCGATACATAACTCCTCTTGTTATGAAAGCCAACATGCCATTAACTTTCTTCACTGCCTGCAGTACCTGCATGTTCATTTTCAGTGACTGATGAACAAGGATCCCCAGATATTGTTGTACTTCCCCTTTTCCGAACATGACACATTCAGATAATAATCTGCCATCCTGTTCTTGTCACCAACGTGGATAACCTCACATTTATACACATCTGCCGTGCATCTGCCCACACACCCAACCTGTCCAAGTCACCCTGCATCCTCATAGCATTCCCCTCACAGTTCGCACTGCCACTCAGCTTTGTGTCATCTGCAAATTTGCTAATGCTTTTCTTTTAATCCCTTCATCTAAATCATTAATGTATATTGTAAATAGCTGCGGTCCCAG
Organism: Amblyraja radiata; assembly: GCF_010909765.2. NCBI lineage: Eukaryota > Metazoa > Chordata > Chondrichthyes > Rajiformes > Rajidae > Amblyraja > Amblyraja radiata. The sequence continues at coordinate 39,680,482 of NC_045959.1, forward strand.
CACTGAGCCTTGCGGTACCCCACTAGTCACTGCCTGCCATTCTGAAAGGGTCCCGTTAATCCCTACTCTTTGTTTGCTGTTTGCCAACTAATTTTCTATCCATGTCAGTACCCCACCCCCAATACTATATGCTCTAATTTTGCCCACAAATTTCCCATGTGGGACATTAACAAATGCTTTCTGAAAGTCCAGGTAAACTACATCCACTGGCTCTCCCTTGTCCATTTTAGATGAACAACAGAAAAGGCTTAAACGATACAAAAGGTTTAAACGATATAGGAAAGACTTCCTCAAACTGAAATATACAACAATTTTACTTCGGAGTCACATGAGTGAGTACGTGAAGACCCCGCCAGCACGCATGCGCGACATAGCGTCTCACGCAATGCAACAGCAACAGGCGGGAGAACGAGCTCTCCCGCAACAGAGTTTAAAACGGGACCTCCAGGTAAGTAAAACTTATTCTGAGGCCGTATTTGAAAAACCCTTGTTGTGATTTATCGTTATAGAAAACATGAACAAGGGAAGACAAACGAAGAAGGTCGTACCCCGTCTGACTGCGATGGCCCAGGAGGGTTCCAGCAGTGGGGGGCGACCGGCAGCACCTGGACCGCGCTCGCTGCAGTCCACAGTCACCGACAAAATTTCTGTACAGCCGAGCCCAGCGCCGCTAGCTGCACAGCTCGAACAACCGCAGCGGGTTGGAGGCAAGGCTAAACAGAAGTCGGTCCGGCCGGTTTACTCCGATGAGTCCGGCACGGAAGACTCACCGCCCGAGAGTGGCAGAGGTGACCGTTTGGCCCGTATGGAGCGGCTAACGGAGCAAATGCTCCAGCGGGACTTGCTCCGGGAGATGGGGCTAGCCCGCCAAGGGAGTGCAAGCACACCCGCCACAGTGCAATAACCAGCACTGACCATCACATCACCCTCAGCAGAGGGGAGCGTTGGCGACCAGGGCTGGGCTGGTCAAGAACTTGGGTCGTTGGCTGAAGATAACAGCAGTATGCTGGGGGTGCAGGAACAGGAAGAGCTGCTGGGAGTGGTAAACCGCTACGCCGTAACACCGCGAGCGGGACAGCCGTTACAGCCCAAACTGGCGGCTAGCATTGACTACCTGTCCTTTAATCCACTCCAAGAACAGGTAGTCAATGAGGCGATGGATTTATACACCCCTCCAGAAAACTGTATATCGCCCAATGTACTCGCTGTCAATAGCCAAATCTGGGGGTATCCCAGATTGAGCTGGGTATCCGAACCCAAGAACTAAAACTACAAAAAGTTCTGAAGCTCCTGACGTCAGCTAGAACCTCATAAGCTCGTTCCGTGGACGGTGTCGAAATGACCAATAACCAACAAGACACTCTGGCTCTGCTGTGTAACACACAGTATGAAATCAATAAACTCTGGAAAGAAGCCAAAAGACCTGCCCTCAACCCTAAATTTGCAGGGCTGTGCAAAACGCCGACCTCACAACCGCAAAGGCCTACCAAAGCAGGTAAAAGATCTGGACGGGAAGTCTAAAGCACTTGGACTCGTGAGGGCAGGCCCCGGAACGAGCAAGGCCACGCAACCCAGACGGCAGCACCCCTACGCATCCACCAGTAGGTGGCCTACAACATGGTACTGGTGAAAGCATGGGCCCCGCATATCATCCCCGGAAGTCTTTTTTAGGACAGGGCCCAGAGCAGACCTCATGGAAGATGCGTCACCCCCACACAGCACCACCTCGACAGATGAAGAGCTAGAATCACAAGAAATGAATATTCTTCCGGTAACAATGGAGGTAGGTGGGTCTGGTTCCTTCCAGAACATAAAAGGTGCAGGGCCTTTACTAACAGGAGGGAGGTTACACCTGTTTTTGGAAGCATGGAGGACTATCACTCTCGACAATTATATACTACAAAGTATTCAAGGATACAAAATTGAATTCATTCAAAAAAGTATGCCACCAGTTCAGCATGCACCCCACAGGGAGTTTACCCTCTCACAAAAAGAAAAATGCGAGGGATAGGCGGAACTGGTGAGACTACATACAAAGGGAATCATAGAGAAATCGGAACATGACCCTTTGGAATTCGTATCAAATATCTTTACCAAAACCAAAAAAGATGGTGGATGTCACATCATCATTGACTTAACGACATTGAATACCTTTGTCAAGTATATTCATTTCAAAATGGAAACATTTGTTACTGCCAAACAATTGATTTCCAAAGGATACTTCATGGCTTGCATCGATTTAAAAGATGCATACTATTCAGTACCCATTCATAAGGATCATCGTAGATACCTAAAGTTTAACTGGATGGGGCAACAATGGCAGTACAAATCATTGCCTAATGCTCTAACATCAGCCCCAAGACTATTTACCAAGATATTAAAACCAGCCCTGGCAATACTAAGAAAACAAAAACATATTGTCATGCCATATCTTGATGATATTTTGATAGTAGGCAAAACCCTGGAATTAGCTAAATCAGCAGTATTAGCTACTAAACATTTATTTGAAACTCTGGGATTTGTCATACATCCAGATAAATCTAAGTTGATGCCATCCACAACTATGGACTATCTGGGATTCACAATTAACTCAGTCCACATGTCTGTAACATTGTCAAAAGAAAAAGCAGCAGAATTGGCACAAGCCTGCAACAAATTAATGATTACCAATCAACCAACCATTCGAAAAGTGGCAAGAGTAATTGGGAAATTAGTAGCAGCATTTCCAGCTACACAGCTTGGACCTTTGCATTACCAAAACTTACAAAGAGCAAAGGTGCAAGCGCTAAAACGACATGCAGGTCATTTTGACCGAACCATGAAATTACCAGCTAAAGCAATATCAGAATTACAATGGTGGAAAGTGAACATTTGGCATAGTTCCAACCTCATCGTTATCAATAATCCAACATTCACGATACAAACGGATGCTAGTGCTCAAGGCTGGGGAGCAACTAACACTATATCCAGTACGGGTGGTAGATGGAATACTCAAGAATCATCACTACTACAGACACTGGGTATAAACTATTTGGAAATGTTGGGTGCGTTTTATGGGTTAAAAGCTTACTGTTCAACTATGCACCATTTGCATGTCCGCTTACAAATTGACAATGCAACAGTGGTGGCCTACATTAATCACATGGGCGGGATAAAATCGATATCATGTGATAATCTGGTCAACACAATCTGGCAATGGTGTGTCGACAGACATATTTGTCTATCAGCAACTTACCAACCAGGTAAGCTTAATACAGTGGCAGACACCAGGTCACGCAAATTCAATGATAACACCGAATGGATGTTAAACCCCAAAGTATTTGCTGAAATTACAAAGCAATATGGAAAACCAAATATCAATCTCTTTGCATCCCGACTGGATCACCAGGTATCAACATATGTCGCTTGGGAACCAGACCCTGAGGCAGCAGCGATGGACGCATTCTCGCTGAGCTGGGGAAAACTATTTTTCTATGCCTTTCCCCCCTTCTGCCTCATCAGTCGGGTGCTACGCAATATACAGATGGACTCTGCTTCAGGTATTTTAGTAGTACCCGACTGGCCTACACAGCCATGGTTCCCAGTGGTCCTTGACATGGTCACTGAACCACCCATGACCATTCCCAGGAAACCAGATCTATTGATCCACCCTGTCACAGGCGAGAGTCACCCGTGCCATGACAGAATAAATCTGTTGGGTTGCAGATTTTATAAAGACCATTATTGGACCTGGGACTGTCAAATAGGACCATGGACATGATGACAGCATCTCACCGACTTTCCACCAAGAAACAACATCTCTCCAGCATCAGGAAATGGGAAGCATTCAAGAACAGTGACAACATATAGAACAGCAACCATAACTAACGTACTGGAGTTCCTGTCCAGCCTTCACCACGATGAAGGTCTGAGTTATAGTACAATCAATTGTGCTAGGAGTGCACTGTCAGCCTATCTGGGGCAGGCACCAGGACAATCTCATCCGCTGGTGGCCAAATTAATGAAAGGCATCTTTAATACCAACCCCCCTAGACAAAGGTACACCCAAATCTGGGACGTCAGTGTCGTCCTGACATACCTAAGGGGATGGTCACCAGCCAGATTCCTCGCTCTGGAACAGTTCACCCTAAAAACGGCAATGCTGATGGCTTTAGTCTCAGCCCAAAGGGTCCAGTCCCATCACCTACTCAGACTGGACAACATGGTCATATCAGCTGACCAAGTCACTTTTACTATCTGGGAGCTGGTAAAACAGAGCAGACTAGGACTAATTATAGAATTCCGGGCGTACCCACCTGACCCCCCGTTTATGTGTCATGACACATCTACTACAATACCTCAACACAACCAAAGAACCCAGAGGGAGAGAAAAGGCACTATGGGTCAGCTACAAAAAGCCACGTGGTCGGGTGTCGGTACAAACCATCTCTAGATGGCTCAGACAGGTATTGGGAGCTGCTGGGGTGGATACTCACATTTACACATCTCACTCCACCAGGGCAGCATCTACATCGGCGGCTAAGAATATGGACGTGCCACTGGACCATATCCCTGCAACAGCGGGGTGGTCCACGGAAAGAACTGTCCAAACGTTCTACAATAAACCTGTATTATTTGCAGAGAGGATTTTAGATTCTGCAAATATATAATTTAAGCCCGTGGGAGCGTTATTTTCTTTGTTTTGTTTAAAATAAATATTGTTATTGTTTTTATAAAACTGATTCATGTTTAATTACGATAACATACTTCCTCCCTTGGATGACTTTGGCAGTGAGTGAAGCATGGACTGTTACATGGTTTGAAATCACAGAGCTTTAAAATCTTCACGTAGTCACTCACGTGACTCCGAAGTAAAATAGTAAGATTAATCGAGAACTTACCAGTTTGAAGTTTGATCTTTATTTCATGAGGAGTTACGATGAGGGATTACGTGCCCTCCGCTCCCACCTTCAATTATAAAGGTCAACCGGTATCTTGGTTCTCCTTATTTTTACTATGTTTATTTCAATTACTGTGTTTTCTGTGATTCCACACCGCTGCTTTGAAGAATGTCGCGCATGCGTGCTGGCGGGGTCTTCACGTAATCCCTCATCGTAACTCCTCATAAAATAAAGATCAAACTTCAAACTGGTAAGTTCTCGTTTAATCTTACTATTGTAGTGCAGTCTCACTACCTTGCTTATGAAGCAAGAAAACTAAACAGAGCACAAATCAAAGCCAGTGGTGTATTGCAAAGACAATATAGATCCTACTTCTTGATGAAGAACCAGAAAGGTGACAAGAAGACAAATAGATGAACAACAGAAAAGGCTTAAATGATTCAAAGAAAAGGTGAAAGAAATGTGTAACAATGAGTAGAAAGCTGCTAATAGAAAAGTCTAAAGAAGAGAGGCTTGTCGGTCAAGACAAAAGTATGCAGGACCGATTGCAATTAGGACATTTCAGTATAGTCCAGCATGGAGCCTCCTTCACTGAACAATGGACAAATGGTTATGCATTGCAGAATCTCATGAAACGAGACTTCCGGTGGCACCATGCTGGACTAGCAGTCGCAACTTTTAGCTCCGCTGCTGTAAAATCGTGATTTTTCGCGTTAAAATCGGGTCTGGAGGTCGGGACCGATTCAAAAACTCACTGGAGCCCCGGGACGTCGCGCTGATGACGTCATCAGTAAGCGCTGCGATTTAAAATGGAGGATAAAGGATTTTAAATGAAAAAACCGTCTTCAGCTCAGAGCCCTCAGAGAACAATCTCAAAACTGCTGAAAACACAGAAAACTGAAGAACAGACCTCTGAAGTGGATTCTGGAATGGCTACAAGGGCAAAGACTGAGGTGGCTACTAAGGAGAAAAATGAAATGGAGGAGATAAAGAACTCAGTAAGAGAACTGAGAAAGGATATTGAGGCTGGAAACTTAAAAATGATGGAAAATATTAATGTCAAATTGATGGAAAATATGTCGAACATTAATGCTGGTAATCAAAAAGTTATTGACTGCATTGGCATTATACAAAAACGAATTGAGGATGTGCATGAAGAGCTAATGGGGAGAATTAATAAAGGCGAAGAAGAATCTAAGAAGAAGTTTGAGACTGTGCATGTAATTGTTTCTTCACAAGTAACTGCAATGAAAGACATGGAAACAGTTGTTGATCAAATGGCTGAAGATATGCAGGGAATGAAGCTAGAACTAGACAGCCTCAAGAGTCAACTGGCGAAAGTTTCAGATAAATGTCTTGATCTTGAAGCTCGCTCAAGGCGCCAAAATGTACGAACACTGGGAGTAATTGAAGGAGCAGAGGGAAATAACGCCCGTGAGTTCACTGCCAACTTAATCAAAAAGGTACTCAATTTAGATTAGATTAGATATAATTTATTGCCACACAGCCAGGCTGGTGGAAATTTGGGTTGTCTGCAGCGATACAATAATAAAGAACACACAACCACAATAAAACTGTAACACAAACATCCACCACAGCATTCATCACTGTGGTGGAAGGCACAAAATTTGGCCAGTCCTCCTCCATTTCCCCCCCGTGGTCAGGACCAGAGTCCAGAGTCAATCCAGGATCGGCTCTTCCTCACCGGAGACCGTGGAATTTACCTGTGGAACCGGAAATTGAAGTGGCACATCGAATACCTAGATTTAAGCCAAGATCACAAGCAGATCCAGCCCACCCACGACAGATCATAGTCAAACTTCGGGACATTTCAGCACTTGAAGAGCTGATGAAAAAAATCAAATATGGAGTGAAGATGACCTTTGGAAACGACTCTAACAAACTCCTCCGGGATTATCCCTACGAGATCGTGCAAAAGAGAAGAAAGTTCGCACAGACAAGACAGATTCTCCATGGAGTTAAAGATGTCAGATGTGGCGTTTTTTATCCGGCCAGGATGCGCATTACTTTCAAGGGAAAAGAGAAAACTTTCACTAATTCGGACGCATCTTATAAATATGCCCAAGAGATTGTGGCAGAAACAGAAGATTAATCAAGGCAGCGGGACGATATGGACAAATTCTTTCCTTTTATTACTTCACAGAGAACACCCGAAGATAAGGGAAGAAACACTATTCTCTAAAAGTTTAAAATGGAAGAGCATTTCCACGTGCGCCGGTCTAGACACCTTATCTCCTTTGGATGCTTTGGAATTCAACTCAAGGACATTCTTTGTTCAAAATGAAGGAAAGACTGATAAGCAACGCAGAGACGAACAGCAGGGCCGAATGTGGAAAACATCACAAGGACAAATTGCGGTTTAAGATCTTAAAACAGCTTTACAAAATATAGAGAATTAACAATAATTAACAATATTAATATTGAAATATAAATGGAAACTAACCTGAACTATATAATGGGCAAAATGTAATAATGTGCTAAAAAGACTGACTAGCACATATATAGAGATAACACATTTTAGATTTAAAGTAGATAATACTGAATGTTTAAGTGTTATGTAGTTTGTGTGGGGAAGGGAGGAGACTCAAGCACCTGGCATAATTCCAGGAGCCTGTTTCTGGTTAACCCTTACAGCTAACAGCTTACTATTATTAAAAGTATAACTAATTATAAATAATTAGTAGATGAAAGTGTTAAATAAATACATTTCACAGTATCTGAACACAGACCTGATAAGTCTGAATGAAAAAAAAATATATATAAAGTGTAATTGGGTGAAATATAATTGATTTTGAAATGGTACCGCTCTCCTAGGTTTAGAGTAATAAAAGGAGCGGTGCTAATTGTACAACATCAACTTCGGAAGTCGAATAGATGTCGAATCCCACAGACGCGTGGGACACGCACTACAGTGTCGAATACTTCAGACACTGTAATTTTACTTGTTCAATTTTTTTTTTATCACAATATGTCACTACTATGTGGTTTTTTTTCAAGGAAAATCGCAAAAGGGATCTACCAAGGAAGTTAGTAATATAAACGCCCCCAAATATCCAGAGTCCTGAGGTATGGATGCACCGTAATAAATAAGGGTATTAAAATCAGAGAAAATGCAAGATGATAAACAAAAGAAAATAGGAGGAATCACATTGTGTAGCTGGAAGATAAGGGGTATTAATGAACCAATTAAAAGGGGCAAAATACTAGCTCAGTTGAAATCATATAACACGGACATTACGTTTCTACAAGAAACGCACCTTAAACATCAAGATCAGATGAGATTGAGGGCGAATTGGATAGGCCAAACATTTCACTCCTCATATACTTCGAAATCCAGAGGCACCGCAATCATTATTCGCAAAGGAATACCATTCAAATCAAAGAACATTATATCAGATAAGGAAGGGAGATATCTTAAAGTTACAGGAGAGATCCATGCTACGACAATCACCTTGGTAAACATATATGAGTCGACCAGCCCCACGATGTCACCAGCAGCCCAGAATACCCACAGTCCAATGGACTTGCCGAGCGTGCTGTTCGGAGCGCTAAACAGCTCATGGAGCGCTCCTACTTAACAAAATCTAATGTCTACCTGGACCTGTTAAACCTGTGAAATATTGCAAGAGATAACGTTTTAGGTTCTCCAGCCCAGTGCCTGATGTCCCACCGAGCGCGACCTCCACTATCCATCACCCAGGATCATTTAAAACCTAAAGTCTTCAACCCCGCTGTAGTTCAAAAGCGCGTAGAGACCAATCGAGATGCGCAGAAACGAACTTACGACAAGACCAGCAAACCACTTAAGCCACTCATTCAAGGCCAAGTGGTTCGACTGCAGACAGACAAACGACATACCAAACTGGGCTGCATTTATGGCCCTGCAAAGGAACCGCGTTCCTAAATGGTCGATGTCGGTGGTACCATCTATAGTTACAACCGTCAACATCTCCTTCATGTGAAGGAACGGCGTCCGGCGCCTCAGGGTCTGTGATGCCCCGCCGTTCAAGTTTAAAGTGATTGCTGTTCCAGCCGTTCCAGCACCTGCTGCCGCCAGTCCAATCCACTCCCCGCGTCGGTCTGTCCCCACTTCCCCTTTTGTAACCGGCTCACCGGTGCCCCCGCGACGGTCTTCCTTGGGTTCCCCTATGGTGTCTCCCCATAGCCCATCGGGCTCACCAAACCGCGCCCTCAGCTTTTCAGAGGAAAAGGTTGATGAGGCAGCACCTTTTCGTATGAGGACCGGGCGGATCAGCGGGCCACCTGTTAGATATGGTGATTATGTTTAACCCCATTATTATTAGATGTGGCGATTTGCATTTAACATTTTATTTACTCGTTGTAGTTGTAATGCTTTATTTGCTTTTCATTTATACAAGAAGAGATGTTGATTGGCTATTGCATGTTAGCCAATTAGAATGGGGGGGAATGGGGGGGAGAGGGGGGGGGGGAGAGGGGGGGGGGGGAGAGGGGGGGGGGAGAGGGGGGGGGGGGTCGTGGCATTTGCACTCGCCCCAGAGACAGGTGTCCTCTAGAGTCAAACACCCCCATCACTCCCCCACAAGGACAATTATGGAATTTATGGAGGCAATCAATCATTCCCACGTTAGGAGGGTGGGAGCGGGCGGGAGCGGGGGGGGAGCAGGGAGTTGTGAGAGAGCTGGGGGGGGGGGGGGGGGCGGGAGGGGTGGCTGAGCGGGTGTGGAGGAGGGGGGGGTCAAGAGTGTTTTATTGTCATATGTCCCAGATAGGACTATGAAATTCTTGCTTGCTTGGCTGCAGGGAAGTAGCTATTCCTGAACCTGTTTGTTACAGTTTTCAGGCTCCCATACCTTCTTCCCGAAGGCAATGGTGAAATGAGTGTGTGGCCAGGATGGTGTGTGTTGTGTATTTGGATGCTTTGAACAGACTGAAATAAGGTTCGGACATGGGAATAACTAACAAGCTTCTTTATTTTCTAACTGCTTCCTCTGTTGTTCAAATTCCATTCTCTGCTTATTTATCTGCTCTTGTGATTCTTTTTATTTTTTTTTTATTTTTTTTTTATTAGAAGTACTGTAAATTACAATAATACACATCAGATATATCTTATTACATTTGTTGTACCACTTCGTTTTTCGAGCTTTAAAAAAGATAGAAATAAAAGAAGTAAGGAAAGTGAGCAAGAATCGTGAAGGTGCAGGAAAGTGTTGGGGAAAGAAAGCCCCTTAGGGAAGAAGTTAGAGAAGGAAGTAAAGAAAGGAAATAAGACCCTAGAAAGAAAAGAAAAAAAAAGGAAAAACAATCGCTCTATTGTAACACAAAACTCCGCAAAAAAGGATATACCGACCGTATTTTTTATTTTTTTTTAAATTTATTTTATACCCCCCGTTACCAGATCCTGGTACCATTTACATTTTAAATTACTATTGCACCTTATGCTTGTAATAGTTCCATAAATGCAGACCACGTCTTTTGGAAGTGGTCTGCTTTGCCTGCTAGGAGGAGTCTCATCTCTTCCAAGTGTAGTGTTTCGAACATGTTTGGAATCCACATTTTTATTGTTGGTATTGGAGCATTTTTCCAAAATTTGGGTATAAGCTTTTTTCCCATTATTAGCCCGTAATTAAGTAAGTTCTTTTGAAACACGTTTAATTCGGGGTTACCTTCCGATATTCCAAAAATGATCCATTCTGCTTTTGGTACAAGTTTTATTTTAAATAATTTTGTGAAGAATTCAAATATTTCATTCCAGATTTTTTGGATTTTTATACAAAAAACAAAAGAGTGCGCTATGGTAGCTTCTTGTGACTGACATATTAAATGGGTGGGACATTGGGGAAAAGTTTATTTATTTTAGTTTTTGAATAATATAGTCTATGTAATGTTTTATATTGAATTAGAGTATGTCGTACGTTGATCGAGCATTTATGCACATATAGTAAGTGTTTATCCCAGCTCTCTTTTGAAATTTTTATTTCTACTTCTTGTTCCCAGTCTCTTCTAATACCATCGGTTGTAGGTATTTCTATATTTAAAATAATGTTGTATAAGTATGATATTAGATTTGTTGATTCAGCCTTTGTCTTCATGGCTTCATCCAATAAGTCTGGGGACATGTTATGATAGTCTTTTGTGTATTTTTTCAGATAGTCACGGATTTGAAGATATTTAAAATATTGATTATTTTTCAAATTATATTTCAGTTGTAATTGTTGAAATGATAATAATTTTCCTAATTCATACAAGTCTCCGTGCGTTTTGATTCCCATTCTTTCCCATTGTGTAAATGATTTATCTATAATTGAAGGTTTAAACGACGGCTTATTGACTATTGGCATTAAAAGAGATAGATTTCTTAATTTTAGATTCTGTTTTATTTGTTTCCAAATTCTAATTGTGCTATGTATCATTGGATTTTTATTATAATTTTTGTTATTCAGATTCATTGGTGAGAGGAGAGTCGCTCCTGTATTACACGGAGAGCAGTCCTCTCTCACCATTACAATCCAGTCCACCTGCTGGGCAGAGTTGTCCAGCAGGTGAATCATATTTTTAATATTTACTGCCCAATTATAGTACATAAAGTTAGGGAGCGCTAGACCACCCATCTCTTTTGGTTTACTAAGGTGTGCTCTTTGTATTCTGTGGGATTTATAATCCCATATAAAATTTGTAATGTCTGAGTCTAGTTTTTAAAAAACTTTTTTGGAAGATATATTGGAATTGATTGAAATAAATATAGGATTTGTGGTAAAAATATCATTTTTATAGCATTTATTCGACCTATTAAAGACATCGGGAGCGTTTTCCAGAATTTGATTAGATTAGTTAGTTTCTTACGTAAGGGGCTATAATTGGCGTTAAACATAGCGTGATAGTTTCTAGTGATTTCAATTCCTAAATATTTAAATTTTTCTGTGGCTATTTTAAAGGGGAATTTCAAGAGATGTGTTGAGTCGTTCGGTTTTATCGACATAATTTCACTTTTGTTCTAGTTTATTCTGTATCCTGAGAAAGATCCAAAGTCCTCAATTAGATTTAATATGTTTGGTATACTGATTTGGGGTTTTGTGATATACAGTAATACATCGTCTGCATATAAGGATATTTTGTTATTTGAATATTTTGCATTATAACCGTAAATATCCGGGTGTGTTCAAATTTTTTCAGCTAAAGGTTCAATTACCAGAGTGAATAACAGCGGTGATAATGAACATCCTTGTCTATTGCTACTTGTTAATTGGAATTTCGTAGATAGTATATTATTAGTTAATATTCTAGCCGTGGGTTTGTTTGCAGAGGCCTCCTCACTCTGATGGAAGGCAAAGTATTTTCTCTCCCCTGCTCTCCATTTTTCTCCCGATGTTAATGCCCCTCCAGCGGGCGATGGTAAATCCCACGGCTGCAGCGCAGAAGGAGGCAGAGAGGGGGGATATGACGAAAAAGTCGTATTCCCCCCAAGGGAGAGACAGCAAACCCCGTTTCAACCCTCCCCCCCACATAAACACAACCTAAAAACCAAAAACACAACTAGACAAAACGAAAAAAAACAACACAAAAAAATAAAAACGAACGGACTGCAGGCGAGCCGCAGCCGTTCCCAGCACCGCCACTTCCGGATGGCCTCAGTAGCGCTCAAGAAGCCTCAGGTGTCACCCGAGTCCGCCAGTCTCAGGATTTCCAGAGCCTTATCAGCCCACCAAGAGTTCTTAAGCTCCCTCACCCTGCTCTGGACGCCTGCCTTGGCTCTGGAGTGAGCCGCTCTTTTGACTAGGTTACATCATTTTGCCAAGCTTTCCTTTATTTGGAGATGAGCTGTTCTAACTTTGCGTCATTCTCATCAAACCAGTCCTGGTGTTTTCTGGACTTGCACTCAAGGATGTTTTTACAGGTATCAAGGATGGTGGATTTGACCCAGCTCCAGTGCCCTTCAATGTCATCAGGATATTCCTGTTGGAGACTTTCACCAAGAGAAGCCTGAAGTCACTGCTGGGTGGCAGTTTCCTCCAGGCATTCAAGGTTAAGTCTTTGCCGGATCTGCTTCATAGAAACATAGAAAATAGGTGCAGGAGGAGGCCATTCGGCCCTTTGAGGCAGCACCACCATTCATTGTGATCATGGCTGATCGTCCCCAATCAATAACCCGTGCCTGCCTTCTCCCCATATTCTTTGATTCCACTTGCACTTAGAGCGCTATCTAACTCTCTCTTAAATCCATCCAGTGATTTGGCCTCCACTGCCCTTTGTGGCAGGGATTCCACAAATACACAACTCTCTGGGTGAAAAATGCTTTTCTCACCTCAGTCTTAAATGGCCTCCCCTTTATTCTAAGACTGTGGCCCCTGGTTCTGGACTCACCCAACATTTGGAACATTTTTCCTGCATCTAGCTTGTCCAGTCCTTTTATAATTTTATATGTTTCTATAAGATCCCCCCACATCCTTCTAAACTCCAGTGAACACAAGCCTAGTCTTTTCAATCTTTCCTTATATGACAGTCCCGCCATCCCCAGGGATCAATGTTGTGAACCTACGCTGCACTGCCTCAATCACAAGGATGTCCTTCCGCAAATTAGGAGACCAAAACGTTATGCAATACTCCAGATGTGGTCTTAACAGAGCCCTATACAATTGCAGAAGAACCTCTCTACTCCAATACTGAAATACTCTTGTTGTGAAGGTCAACATTCCATTAGGTGTACCTACACGCCAACTTTTAGTGACCGGTGTACAAGGAAACCCAGGTCTTGCTGTACCTCCCCCTTACCTAACCTAACCCCATTGAGATAATAATCTGCCCCATTGTTTTTGCCACCAAAGTGAATAACCTCACAATTATCTATATTATACTAGACTAAGTGGGACCCGTTGGGTCCCAGCATCACACAGGAGGGCTGGTCATCCAACGCAATATTCCACCTCTCCACCAATTCTAATATTGGTGGCCAGTTGGGGGGGGGGGGGCTTTCTGGAGCGCTAGTATGGGTGTTGTGGGCTGAAGGGACTGGTTTCCAGAGGGCTAGTATGCAAATTGTGCGCCAAATGGATTCTTGGGCTGGCGTCTCAGTCAATCAAGCCTGTTGTGCTGGCAACTCACTCACTCACTGCTGGTGGGCTGGTAGTTGACTCATGGCTAATCCTTGAAATTCTATTTCAAGCAGGGTATAAGGCCACCAAATTCAAGTGCAGTTTCTTACCACTTCTAGCAGGGTGCAAGGCCACCAAATTCAAGTGCAGTTTCATACCATTTGAAGTAGGGTGCAAAGCCACTAAAGTCAGTGAGTCGTGATCTCTCCCTCCTCCATCTTGCAGAGACTGAGCCACACCCACATTTCCGGGTTTTATAACCCCTCCCCCCCACCGGAAAAGGTGTGGCTTTCATGGAGTGACTGACAGGAGAGAGATTCTCAACATTTAAAAAAAAACTAATAACACTTTTATTTTTCATTAAATTAAATTTAAATTTATTTATTTATATAGCACATTTTTAGTCAACTTGCTTTGACCCCAAAGTGCTTCACATAATGATATTCACACACACAGGCAAAGATGGGTGAAGTGTCTTGCCCAAGGACACACACAGGCAAAGGTGGGTGAAGTGTCTTGCCCAAGGACACAACGACAGTATGCACTCCAAGCGGGATTCGAACCAGCTACCTTCCGGTTGCCAGCCGAACACTTAGCCCATTGCGCCATCTGTCGTCCCTACATTGATGGGAAGAATTCTCTGCACCTGCTCAGCGGAGGGGGACTGAGTAAGATGGCCAAAAATCACAGCCGTAAGTGGTAGCGTTTTATCTAAAATCAATATACAGTGCAAACAGGAAGTAAGTGCATTTACTGTAGTGCCTTTTAACTTCAAGCCAAAGCACCCAAGCCGCCATTTGCAGTAAGTAGTGCCTTTCAACTTCATGCCACCATTTGCAGTAAGTGGTGCCTTTCAACTTCAAGCCAATGCACCCAAGCCACCATTTGCAGTAAGTAATGCCTTTTAACTTCAAGCCAATGCACCCAAGCCACCATTTGCAGTAAGTAATGCCTTTTAACTTCAAGCCATTGCATCCAAGCCACCATTTGCAGTAAGTAGTGGCTTTCAACTTCAAACCACACCCAAGCCACACCCAAGCCACCATTAGCAGTAAGAGGTGCCTTTCAACTTCAAGTCAAAGCTCACAAGCCACCATTTGCAGTAAGTAGTGCCTTTCAACCTCATGCCACCATTTGCAGTGTCTTTCAACTTAATGCCAAAGCACCCATGCCACCATTTGCAGTAAGTAGTGCCTTTCAACTTCAAGCCAAAGCACCCAAGCCACCATTTGCAGTAAGTAGTGCCTTTCAACTTCAAGCCACAATTTGCAGTAAGTAGTGCCTTTCAACTTCATGCCAATGTATCCACGCCCCCATTTGCAGTAAGTAATGCATTTTAACTTCAAGCCATTGCACCCAAGCCTCCATCTGCAGTAAGTACCTGGAGTGCCTTTCAACTTCAAGCCACACCCAAGCCATCATTTGCAGTAAGTAGTGCCTTTCAACTTCAAGTCAAAGCTCCCAAGCCACCATTTGCAGTAAGTAGTGCCTTTCAACTTCATGCCACCATTTGCAGTAAGTGGTGTCTTTCAACTTCAAGCCACACCCAAGCCACACCCAAGCCACCATTTGCAGTAAGTACTGCCTTTCAACTGCAAGCCAAATCACCCAAGCCACCATTTGCAGTAAGTAGAGCCTTTCAACCTCATGCCACCATTTGCAGTAAGTAGTGCCTTTCAACTTCAAGCCAATGCACCCACGCCCCCCATTTGGAGTAAGTAGTGCCTTTCAACTTCAAGCCACACCCAAGCCATCATTTGCAGGAAGTAGTGCTTCAACTTCAAGTCAAAGCTCCCAAGCCACCATTTGCAGTAATAGTGACTTTCAACTTCAAGCCAAAGGGAGGGGGGGGGAGGAGGGGATGGAGGGGGGGTGCTTTCTGGAGCGCTAGTATGAACCATTTTAGAACCAATAGACATTTTTTTTGCAAGCTTTAGAACCAATAGAGACACTTTTTGCAAGCTTTAGAACCAATAGACATTTTTTTGCAATCTTTAGAACCAATAGACTTTTTTTGCAAGCTTTAGAACCAATAGACATTTTTTTTGCAAGCTTTAGAACCAATATACATTATTTTGCAAGCTTTAGAACCAATAGTCATTTTTTTGCAAGCTTTAGAACCAATAGTCATTTTTTTTGCAAGCTTTAGAACCAATAGACATTTTTTGCAAGCTTTAGAACCAATAGACATTTTTTGCAAGCTTTAGAACCAATAGACATTTTTTGCAAGCTTTAGAACCAATAGACATTGTTTGCAAGCTTTAGAACCAATAGACAATGTTTTGCAAGCTTTAGAACCAATAGACATTTTTTGCAAGCTTTAGAACCAATAGAGACACTTTTTGCAAGCTTTAGAACCAATGGACAATTTTTGGCAAGCTTTAGAACCAATAGACATTTTTTGCAAGCTTTAGAACCAATAGAAATTGTTTGCAAGCTTTAGAACCAATAGAAATTTTTTTCCAAGCTTTAGAACCAATAGACATTTTTTTGCACGCTTTAGAACCAATAGAGACAATTTTTGCAAGCTTTAGAACCGATAGATACGTTCTGCAAGCATTTTAGAACCACTAAGGGCCACTTACATTTGAGTAGACATGTGTTCAGTGTTATTCACAGCTCAGAGAAACGTGACCCTCTGCCTTCCTCCATCTTGAAGAGACTGTGTGGCACACCACTTCCTGGTTTTATAGTCCCTCCCCCCTGCCGCCAGCAGGGGCAGCAGAGAGAACTGGGGAATATTGTAAAATCATTAATATCTCTTGTCATTTTTTATCGACGGGAAAAATCCTCAGCACACATGCTGCGGAGGGGGGGGGGAGGGGCTCTGAGCAAGGTGGCCAAAAATGACGGCTGTAGATGGCGGCGTTCTCTCGGAAATCGCAGCACAGATGGCCAAAACCGGTCAAGAACAGACTTTTAGTAATATAGATTGCATCTGCCAGATCACCCTGCAACCTCCTAACATCCTCTTCACAGTTCACACTGCCACCCAGCTTTGTGTCATCCGCAAGCTTGCTAGTGTTGCTCCTAATTCCCTCTTCTAAATCATTAATATATATGGTAAACAGTTGCAGCCCCAACACCGAGCCTTGAGGCACTCCACTCGCCACTGCCTGACATTCTGAAAAGGGCCCATTCACTCCTACTCTTTGCTTCCTGTCTGTCAACCAATTTTCTATCCACGTTAACACCCTATCTCCAATACCATGTGCTCCAATTTTAGTCACCAGTCTCCTGTGCGGGACCTTATCAAAGGCTTTCTGAAAGTCTAGATACACTACATACACTGGCTCCCCTTCCTTCATTTTACTTGTCACATCCTCAAAAAATTCCAGAAGATTGGTCAAGCATGATTTTCCTTTCAAAAATCCATGCTGACTTGGACTAATCCTTTTACTGCTATCCAAATGCCCCATTATTACCTCTTTAATAATTGACTCCAGCATCTTTCCCACCACCGAAGTCAGGCTAACTGGTCTGTAATTCCCTGTTTTCTCTCTTGCTCCTTTCTTGAAAAGTGGGATAACATTAGCTATCTTCCAATCCACAAGAACTGATCCTGAATCTATTGAACATTGGAAAATGATCACCAATGCGTCCACTATTTCTAGAGAGATCTCCCTGAGGACCCTGGGATGCAGTCCATGAGGCCCAGGGGATTTATCATCCTTCATACCCATTAGCCTACCCAATACTATTTCTCGCCTAATGAAAATTTATTTCAGTTCCTTGACCCCCTTAGTTCCTCTATGCTCCAGTACTTCTGGGAGATTGTTTGTGTCTTCCTTAGTGAAGACAGATCCGAAGTACCTGTTCAACTCTTCTGCCATTTCCTTGTTCCCCATAATAATTTCACCCGTGTCTGCCTTCAAGGGACCCACATTTGTCTTTGCTATTCTTTTTCCCTTAACATATCTAAATAAACTTTTACTGTCTTTCTTTACATTCTTGGCCAGCTTCTCCTCGCACTTCATCTTTTCAGCCCATGTTGCTTGTTTTGTTTCCTTCTGTTGTCCTATGAAAGTTTCCCAATCCTCTGGCTTCCGGCTACTCTTTGCTGTGTTATACATCTTTTCTTTTAGTTCGTTTGGATCCTCCTCTTCCTTTGATTTTGATGGACATCATGGAGCGGAAGAGGCGGTGATTTGTCCATCAGTCATCTGCATCGATCATGTCCCTTGTGATGTTCACGTCACGATGGTCCCTGGTTCGTACAATGACATAGTCAATGAGATGCCACTGTTTGGAACGTGGGTTTCTCCAAGATGCCTTAAGTTTGTTTTTCTGGCAAAAGAGGGTGTTATTTGATGATGAGGTCATGCTGAGCGCATTTGCTGAGAAGCAGAGCTCCATTAGAGTTGATGTTCCCGAAGCCTTCCTTTCTTATGGTACCCTTCCAGAGGTGTTGGTCCCGGCCGACCCTGGTGTTGAAGTCTCCTAGGAGAATAATCTTATCCACCCTTGGGATTTTAGACAGTGTCTCATCCAAGCAGGCGTAGAATGTCTCTTTTGCTTCCTCTTCAGAGTCTAATAATGTAGGGGCATAGGCACTCACAACAGTTGCCATCTGGTTGTTGGCAAGCGCCAGACGGATGGTCATGAGACACTCACTGATTCCCACAGGAAGTTCAGAGAGGTGACTGATGAGCTGGTTCCTAATGACAAACCCAACACCATCCTGGGCTCATCAGCAGCTTTTCCTTTCCAGAAGAAAGTGTAGCCACACTTCTCCTCCTTCAGTTGTCCATCGTCTGCCTGCCGGGTTTCAGAAAGGGCAGCTATGTCAATCTGGCATCTTCTCAGTTCTCTTGCGATGATGGCGGTTCTCCTCTCTGGTCTGTTACTGGTTGCACTATCCATCAATGTGCGCACATTCCATGCTCCAAAGTTCATATTCATATTTCTGTGTCTCTGACTGCGTGTGGTGATCCCTCTGGACGTGGTAATCCAGTCGGTAAGTTGAGGCAGGTTGTTTTTAGGGCACCTTTTCTAGCCCTTTATCCAAGTGGGGTGAGCAGAGTGGATCCTAAAGAGGACTGCTCAGTCTTGGGTGCAGCTGCCAAAGGGCTCTTCTGCCTCGTTCCAAGAGTCCAGCGACTGAATCTAGTACCCACCGCCTGATGTGCCAGCTCATGACTGGCGGCTTCCAGATCTCACAATCCTGCCCCCATCGCCACTTGCTGATTGCCATAGGACTTAATCCAGGGTGTTAGGGTGGATTCCCTCTATGGGGGACGCCTGTGCGTGCCTTTGTTTAACGTGGGGAGACTGGTGCACAGACAGCCACCACACGGTCCTTGACAGATCTGGGTCAGGATCCAGTGGCATGGAGTCCAAGACGACCGGAGACCCTTTTCTGCTGCAGCCTTCATCTGCTTTCCCAGCCGTTGTAACGCTCCACAAAAGTCAGCCATCATCCTCCGCCTATTCCACCATTGAAGTCTTGGTTGGATTGCTCTTTGTCAGAGACCTTGCTCTCCACCTTACCGCCATGGGTGGCCCTACCAGGAGCATAGCTCCTGACGGCATCGCTCTCAGGATCTCAGGTCCACACAAGCTTCCCCGCCACAACAATGAGACAATCCACAGAGAAGTGTTTAGATACATGATAAGGGAATAGCATGTTGTGCAAGCTAAGCCAGCAAAGGCCAATCAAGGATAGTCCGAGGGTCACCGAAGAGGTAGATAGTAGTTCAGCACTTTTCTCTGGTTATGGCAGGATGATTCAGTTGCCCTGATAACAGCTGGGAAGAGTGCCAGTGGAATGCCCTATCAGTTCAAAACTGGGCAAAGCAGGATCCAAGCTTTGTTCCTCTGGCGGCCAGACAATGTATCGGAATTTCCACTGTATATGAAATGCCATTTCCTCATGACTGCCAATTTGAATTCATGTACAACCTTCCCTCAGGTGTGTTCCTCCTGCCCAGGAGCATTTCAATCACACTATGACTAGCCTTTTAAGATCCCGCCTCTAGCCCTTGAAATAATGCAGAGTGTTTTCATGTCACATGGAAGCCTGGGACACATAATCAAATGAGAGTGTCCCTTCATCATGGTTTTCTCATTCTTGGTTTTCTCATTCATTAGATAATGCAAGGCAGGAGGAGGCCAATTGGTCCTTCCAGCCAACTCCAAAATTGAAAAAGATTGGTTCTACATTTCGAGCTTACATTCCTGGCTGATGCTCATATCCTCCACACCCCTTTCTGCTTATCACAAGAGACCAAATTTCCCATGATTTTTTGGTTCAGTCATTCCTCCCCACCCATCCCTTTCCCTTTCCTGGCCCATTCCCTATAACTGGAGGAGGTGCAACATCTGTCCCTGCACCTCCACCTTCAGCAGCAACCACTGACCCAAATAGCCCCATCAGGTGAGACAGAGATTGAAATGCAGATGACCAGCTATTGTAAGCCAAACTAGCTGCAAATGAAGGCATTAGTGTTTGTCAATACTGATCATGTTTTCTGCTTATCCACCAATGCACAATAAACAAAAACACCAATGTACCAATGAACCCAAAGCGTCACCAATTATTTTTCTTCAGAGAGGACATCTGACCCGTTGATTTACAGTACTCCAGCTTTTGTGTCTATCTTTGATTTAAACTGCAACTGCAGTTCCTTCCTGCAAATATAGGTGAGCCAAGGGATTTTAGAGGCAAATCATCAGATAGCCGTTTCCATCGGGAAGGGCCCCTTCCCTCACATATCCACATCCAAACATCTGGCAAAAGTCTTCTGTGTTTCAAATTGAATGTACATTTTTGTTGCTTAAAGAAATCCAGGAAACCACACGGGAATGAAGATAACTATTCTCAGACTCAATCGTTCACATTACCTGAAAACAGTTGTAACAATTTGAAATGTTTCTACATTTTCGCACACAGCCTGGAATTAGAAGGCAATATACAGTGCAGATATGAAATCATTGCCCAGCCTCTTTAATCTTCACGGACAAAGAGGTAATAATCCAAAATAAGAATTAGAATTTTGCAAGAAAGCATAGTACAAAATAACACGCACTGGTACACCTCCTTCACATTATATTCAAATTAACGCCAACAGAGAACAGAGGATGACTGTAAAGCACAGATAGATTTTAGACATACCATTTTGTTCAAGACACTTCTGACTCTTGGGTGTTTAACGTTGTTTTTGTAGCCTCATTGCATTCATCACATTTTCAACATCACAAGCCGCAGGAGAGATAGAGGTGGGGAGAAAAGAGGGGGGTGTGTTGATTTATTGATTAACGAGAATATCCCGGCAGTCGTCCGAGATGACGTTACTGATAGTTCGTCCATCTATATGGGTGGGGCAAAGAAATAAAAAGGGGCTGACCACCTTGCTGGGAGTATATTATAGGCCCCCAAATAGAAAATAGGTGCAGGAGTAGGCCATTCGGCCCTTCGAGCCTGCACCGCCATTCAATATGATCATTGCTGATCTTCCAACTCAGTATCCTGTACCTGCCTTCTCTTCATACCCCCTGATCCCTTTAGCCACAAGGGCCACATCTAACTCCCTCTTAAATATAGCCAATGAACTGGCCTCAACTACCTTCTGTGGCAGAGAATTCCAGAGACTCACCACTCTCTGTGTGAAAAATGTTTTCCTCATCTCGGTCCTAAAAGATTTCCCCCTTATCCTTAAACTGTGACCCCTTGTTCTGGACTTCCCCAACATCGGGAACAATCTTCCTGCATCTAGCCTGTCCAACCCCTTAAGAATTTTGTAAGTTTCTATAAGATCCCCCCTCAATCTTCTAAATTCTAGCGAGTACAAACCGAGTCTATCCAGTCTTTCTTCATATGAAAGTCCTGACATCCCAGTAATCAGTCTGGTGAACCTTCTCTGTACTCCCTCTATGGCAAGAATGTCTTTCCTCATATTAGGAGAACAAAACTGTACGCAATACTCCAGGTATGGTCTCACCAAGACCCTGTACAACTGCAGTAGAACCTCCCTGCTCCTATACTCAAATCCTTTTGCTATGAATGCTAACATACCATTCGCCTTCTTCACTGCCTGCTGCACCTGCATGCGTACTTTTAATGACTGGTGTACCATGACACCCAGGTCTCGTTGCATCTCCCCCTTTCCTAATCGGCCACCATTCAGATAATAGTCTACTTTCCTGTTTTTGCCGCCAAAGTGGATAACCTCACATTTATCCACATTATACTGCATCTGCCATGCATTTGCCCACTCACCCAGCCCATCCAAGTCACCTTGCAGCCTCATAGCATCCTCCACACAGCTAACACTGCCCCCCAGCTTTGTGTCATCCGCAAACATGGAGATGTTGCATTCAATTCCCTCATCCAAATCATTAATATATATCGTAAATAGCTGGGGTCCTAGCACTGAGCCTTGCGGTACCCCACTAGTCACTGCCTACCATTCTGAAAAGAACCCGTTTATTCTTACTCTTTGCTTCCTGTCTGCCAGCCAGTTCTCTATCCACATCAATACTGAACCCCCAATACCGTGTGCTTTAAGTCTGTATACTAATCTCTTATGTGGGACCTTGCCGAAAGCCTTCTGAAAGTCCAGATATAACACAGCCACTGGTTCTCCCTTATCCACTCTACTAGTTACATCCTCGAAAAATTCTATAAGATTCGTCAGACATGATTTACCTTTCATAAATAAATGCTGACTTTGTCCAATGATTTCAACACTTTCCAAATGTGCTGCTATCCCATCTTTAATAACTGATTCTAGCAGTTTCCCCACTACCGACGTTAGACTAACTGGTCTGTAATTCCCGGTTTTCTCTCTCCCTCCCTTTTTAAAAAGTGGGGTTACATTAGCTACCCTCCAATCCTCAGGAACTACTCCAGAATCTAAAGAGTTTTGAAAAATTATCACTAATGCATCCACTATTTCTGGGGCTACTTCCTTAAGTACTCTGGGATGCAGCCTATCTGGCCCTTGGGATTTATCGGCCTTTAATCCATTCAATTTACCTAACACCACTTCCCGGCTAACCTGGATTTCACTCAGTTCCTCCACCTCATTTGACCCCCGGTCACCTGCTATTTCCGGAAGATTATTTATGTCTTCCTTAGTGAAGACAGAACCAAAGTAATTATTCAATTGGTCTGCCATGTCCTTGTTCCCCATGATCAATTCACCTGTTTCTGACTGCAAGGGACCTACATTTGTTTTAACTAATCTTTTTCTCTTCACATATCTATAAAAGCTTTTGCAGTCAGTTTTTATGTTCACTGCCAGTTTTGTTTCATAATCTATTTTCCCTTTCCTAATTAAGCCCTTTGTCCTCCTCTGCTGGACTCTGAATTTCTCTCAGTCCTCTGGTAGGCTGCTTTTTCTGGCTAATTTGCATGCTTCATCTTTTGTTTTGATACTATCCCTGATTTCCCTTGTTATCCACGGATGCACCACCTTCCCTGATTTATTTTTTGCCAAACTGGGATGAACAATTGTTGTAGTTCATCCATGCAGTCTTTAAATGCCTTCCATTGCATTTCCACCGTCAACCCATTAAGAATCAATTGCCAGTCTATCTTGGCCAATTCATGTCTCATACCCTCAAAGTTACCTTTCTTTAAGTTCAGGACCCTTGTTTCTGAATTAACAATGTCACTCTCCATCCTAATGAAGAACTCAACCATATTATGGTCACTCTTGCCCAAGGGGCCACGCACAACAAGACTGCTAACTAAACCTTCCTTATTACTCAATACCCAATCTAGAATAGCCTGCTCTCTTGTTGGTTCCTCTACATGTTGGTTTAGAAAACTATCCCGCATACATTCCAAGAAATCCTCTTCCTCAGCACCCTTGCCAACTTGATTCACCCAATCAATATGTAGATTGAAGTCACCCATTATAACTGTTTTACCTTTGTTGCACGCATTTCTAATTTCCTGTTTGATGCCATCCCCAACTCCACTACTACTGTTAGGTGGCCTGTACACAACTCCCACTAGCGTTTTCTGCCCCTTAGTGTTTCACAGCTCTACCCATATCGATTCCACATCCTCCAAGCTAATGTCCTTCCTTTCTATTGCTTTAATCTGCTCTCTAACCAGCAATGCTACCCCACCTCCTTTCCCTTTATGTCTATCCCTCCTGAATATTGAATATCCCTGGATGTTCAGCTCCCAGCATTGGTCACCCTGGAGCCATGTCTCCGTGATCCCAACTATATCATAGTCATTAATAGCTATCTGCAAATTCAACTCATCCACCTTATTACGAATGCTCCTTGCATTGAGACACAAAGCCTTCAGGCTTGTTTTTACAACACTCTTACCCCTTATACAATTATGTTGAAAAGTGGCCCTTTTTGATTTTTTTCCCTGGATTTGTCTGCCTGCCACTTTTACTTTTCACCTTGCTACCTATTGCTTCTACCCTCATTTTACACCCCTCTGTCTCTACGCTCACACATTTAAGAAACCCTTTCCCTTTAACTCCATCCTCAACTATCCCATTCGACACCCCACCCCCCTTAATCAGTTTAAAAGCCACCCGTGAAGCAGTGGACAAACCTGCTTGCCAGAATGCTGGTCCCCCACCTGTTAAGATGCAATCCATCCCTTTTGTACAGTTCCCCCTTACTCCAAAACAGACCTCAGTGATCTAAGAATCTAAATCCCTGCCCCGTGAACCAGTTCCTCAGCCACACATTCAGTTCCCGTATCTCCCTGTTCCTGCTCTCACCAGCACGAGGAACTGGAAGCAAACCGGAGATAACAACCCTGGAGGTCCTGCTTTTCAGCATTTTTCCGAGCTCTCTAAAGTCACGCTGCAGAATATTCATCCCCTTCTTTCCGACATCATTTGTACCGACATGCACTACCACTTCCGGCTGTTCACCTTTGCCCTTGAGGATTTTCTGCACTCTGTCCGTGACATCCTGGATCCTGGCACCAAATATGCCAGGAGATTACAGGCAGCTGCCAGACTAAAACCCCTGTCTCACGGTGCGAGTTGACCCACGAGTGACCCCGAGTTTAAAACAAATTTAACTTGTGGTAATCACGTACAATTATCGTAGCGGGAATGTCGGAACTCGTGGACGCAACTTAGCGACTCGTGGCGCTAACGGCAGGTACCCGTGAAACTTGATAACTCTTGTGTTAACTCGTGGGACAATAAAAGAGAGTTATTTGGTATCAAGATCAAATTGATGTCTGGAAGTCTTCATTTTAATATCACTACAAAGTCTCATGACTTGAATGGAATATTCCTTTCATCATACAACACAAAATTGAGGAAGTGGCACAATATATTCACATCTTGATTCTCACGATCATTTGTGAGAGTTAAGGACTCAGGTGCCTCATATGCTGTGCTTTTTAAATGTTAAAAATTGTCCCCTCTCAGTAGATCAGAAAATAAGACAAACAGCACAGTGAATGTGAAACAAAGTCTTTATTCATCTTGTTCAATATAAAAAACGCTTTTTTGCACATATTGAGAAAAGGAGCACCACAGCAAACAACACAGTGGTCTGAAAAAGGGCTTCTCAAACATGCAAATCAACAAATGAAGCACAAATAAGTATTTCCAGTATATACTCTCATTCAGCTGAGAAATGAAGCACAAGCCTAAATTCAGGCAATAAAAGAGACAATGCAAAGCATTCAATGGCAAGTTTTGAGATCTACCATCAGATAAGTCGATGCATGATAACCACTTTTTAAAGAAAAGACAGATGCAATGAAATTACTTACTCTAAAATGAAAAAATAAATCCACACTTAAAGTTAAATAAAACAAAGTTATTTTTGCCATGTGATGATTTTTCAACACGTCGGTAGACGTTGAGTCAAGAGTAACTCGGGAGAGGAACTTGGTAACTCGGGAGTTGAACTTGAACATCGCAGAAATGACAAGTAAACGGCAAACTTAGTCATACCCGTGAGAACTCGGTTAAACTCTTGATCATAAACTTGGAATCTCGTACACAACCACGAGTCTTTCACTCGGGGTCACTCGTGGGTCAACTCGCACCGTGAGACAGGACCATAATAAGGTTGGCATTGCAGGGACTTTAACTTGCCCAATATTAACTGAGACTGTCATAGTGCCATAGGCATAGGCAGGTGGAATTTGTCAAATTGTCAATGGAAGGTTTCCACAGGCAATATATAGAAGACCCTGCAAGGGAGAGGGCAAAGTTTGATCTAATTTTTAAATTGAGAACGGAAGTGACTGAAGTGTCCTTTGGCAAACCTTTTGGGACCAGAGACTACTGTTCTATCAGAATAGTTCTGGATGAAGACTGGACACAACCACAAGTTAAAAATTCTGAATTGTGGTAAGGACAACCTTCATGGTATTAGACAGGAACTTGCAAAAAGTTAGTTGCTCTTACAAATAATATTAAAGAAAATCCAAAAAGATTTTATAATTACATTAATTTAGTTTATTTTAAAGATACAGCGCGGTAACAGGCCCTTCGGCCCACCGAGTCCGCACCAAACAGCGATCCCCACACATTAACACTATCCTACACGCACAAGGGACAATTTACACATATACCAAGTCAATTAACCTACAACCCTGTATGTCTTTGGAGTGTGGGAGGAAACTGAAGATCTTGGAGAAAGCCCACTGTAAGGCAGCAACTCTACCGCTGCACCACTCATAACCTGAAATGTCGATTATCCATTTCCCTCCCTGGCTGATACCTGTCCCATTGAGTTCCTCCAGCAACTCTCCTTGGTTTTTTTTTTGTTCCAGATCCCAGCATTTGCAGTCTTTTGTGCCTTCAAATGAGAGGGACTGGCTTATTGATAAGCTGGTCCAAGGAAGATGCATCATTCACAGGGGATCATGACAAGTCAAGTTGAGTTTTTTATCATGTGCACAAGTACAGTGAGATACAGGTACAATGAAAATCTTGCTTGTAGCAACATCACATGAGATCTGCAATGGCTCGGTGGCGCAGCAGTAGAGTTGCTGCCTTGACCACGGAGAATTTTCCAGTGAACTTTTTTTAAATTGCTTTTTACATTGTTTAGAGTATACTATGTTTACATATTCTGCTGTGCTGCTGCAAGTAAAAATGTAATTGTTTTATCTGGGACATATGACAATAAAACACTATTGACTTGACTCTAAAGACATACAGGTTTTTAGGTTAAATGGCTTCAGTAAAATAGTACATTGTCCCTAGCGCCAGTGAACGGGGTGATTGCTGGTCAGCGCGGACGAGGTGGGCCGAAGGGCCTGTTTCCACACTGTATCTCTAAAGTCTAAAGTCTACATCACAGACAGAGTACAGGTGCATGGTTCCTTGAAGGTCGAGTCGCAGGTGGATAAAATGGTCAAAAAGACTTTTGGCACTTTGGACTTCATCAGTCAGAATATTGAGTATAGAAGTTGGGAGGTCATGTTGCAGTTGCATAAGACGTTGACGAGTCCGCATTTAGAATATTGTGTTCAGTTCTGGGCACCATGTTATCGGATAATGTCAAGCTTGAAAGGGTTCAGAAAATATTTATGAGGATGTTGCCAGGACTAGAGGGTGTGAGCTATAGGAAGAGGTTGAGTAGGCTGGGTCTCTATTCCTTGGAGTGCAGGAGGATGAGGGGGATTGTATAGAGGTGTACAAAAACATGAGAGGAATAGATCGGGTAGACGCACAGAGTCTCTTGCCCAAAGTAGGGGAATCGAGGACCATAGGTTCAAGGTGAAGGGGAAAAGATTTAATAGGAATCCGAGGGGTAATTTTTCACATAAAAGGATGGTGGGTGTATGGGACAAGCTGCCAGAGGAGGTAGCTGAGGCTGGAACTATCCCATCGTTTAAGAAACAGTTAGACAGGTACATGGATAGGACAGGTTTGAAGGGATATGGACCAAGCACAGGTAAATGGGACTAGTGTAGCTGAGACATTGTTGGCCGATGTGGGCAAGTTGGACCGAAGGACCTGTTTCCACACTGTATCACTCCATGACTCTACGACATAGACAAAGACACAAAAACAAATTATACATAAATTACATACAACATTTCCTAAAGGAAAAAAGATGCTGAAAGATGGACTGTAGTGTTTCATCATTGAGGTGGTGTTAGACGTGCATGGTGCTTGAAGAATCATTGTAGGAAGGTAGCTATTCCTTATTCTGGTGGTGTGGTCTTCAGGCTTCAGTACCATAGCAGTGAGAAAAGGTCACACCCCAGTTGGTGGGGATCCTTGATGATAAATGAGGCAGAGTCTCATGTAGATCATTTCAATGGAGGTGAGGGCGCGTACTGGGTGGACCAGGCTAGGTCCACCATCCTCTAAAATATCCTGCTTTCCTGTGCATGCAATTACCACATCAAGCAATTATGTAATTAGTCAGGATACTTTCTACAATGCATTTAAAGAAGTTGTTAAAAGTATTTGGTGATTCCATTCATTTAATGTTAAATAGCAAATGGGACACTTGCATGCATAAAGCTTTCCAGCCAGTGCTCTTGCCAAGTACCTGAAGGTCCTCTATAGTACAATATTTCGTTCCCATTTTCTTAAAATATAGAAGCATATAAAAATAAGTGCAGCCGTAGGCCATTCGGCCCTTCAAACCAGCACCGCTACTCAACAGGATCATGGCTGATCTTTCAAAATCAGTACCCCGTTCCTGCTTTTTCCACATATCCCTTGATTCCTTTAGCCCTAAGAGCTAAATCTAACTCTCTCTTGAAAATATCCGGTAAATTGGCCTCCCCTGCCTTCTGTGGCAGATAATTCCACAGATTCACAACTCTCTGGGGGAAATATATTTTTTCCTCATCTCAGTCCCAAAAGGCCAACCTCTTATTCTTAAATTGTGACCCCTGATTCTGGACTCCCCCAACATCGGGAACATTTCTCCTGCATTTACCCTGTCCGATCCTTTAAGAATGTTATATGTTTCTATAAGATTGCCTCTCATCCTTCTAAATTCCAATGAATACAAGCCCAGTCGACCCATTCTTTCATCATATGTCAGTATTGCCATCCCGGGAATTAACCTGGTGAGCTTACGCTGCACTCCCTCAATAGCAATAATGTCCTTCCTCAAAGGTGGACAAAAATGCTGGAGAAACTCAGCGGGTGAGGCAGCATTTATGGAGCGAAGGAAATAGGCAACGTTTCGGGTCGAAACCCTACTTCAGACAGGGTGGGGGGACGGGAAGAAGAAAGGAAGAGGTGGAGTCAGTGGGCTGAGAGAGAGCTGAGAAGGGGAGGAGAAAGTGGGGACTAACTGAAATTAGAGAAGTCAATGTTCATACCGCTGGGGTGCAAAGTGCGAAATATGAGGTGCTATCTCCTTGCTCCTAAACTCAAATCCCGACGCAATGACTTCCTGTACTTGCCACCAAAGTGGATAACCTCACATTTATCCACAGTATACTGCATCTGCCATGCATCTGCCCACTCACCCAACCTTCCAAGTCACCCTGCTGCCTCATAGCATCTTCATCGCAGCTCACATTGTCACCCAGCTTTGTGTCATCCGCAAACTTGGAGACGTCACATCTAATTCCCTCATCTAAGTCATTAATATATATTGTAAATTACTGTGGTCCCAGCACTGAGCCTTGCAACACCCCAGTAGTCACTGCCTGCCATTCTGAAAAGGATCAGTTAATTCCTACTCTTTGCTTCCTGTCTGCCAACCATTTATCTATCCATGTCAATACCCTACCCCTAATACCATGTGCTCTAATTTTGCCCACTAATCTCCTTTGTGGGACCTTACCAAAGGCTTTCTGAAAATCCAGATACACCACATCCACTGGTTCTCCCTTATCCATTCTGCTTGTTACATCCTCAAAAAATTCCTGAAGATTAGTCAAGCATGATTTTCCCTTCATAAATCCATGACTGATCCTGTCACTGCTTTCCAAATGTGCTGCTATAACCTCTTTAATAAGCGACTCAAGCATCTTCCCCACTACCGATGTAAGGCTAATTGGTCTATAATTACCCGTTTTCTCTCTCCCTCCATTCTTAAAAATTGGAGTTGCATTAGCTTTCCTCCAGTCCACAGGAACTGACCCAGCATCGAGAGAACATTGGAAAATGATCACCAATGCATCCACGATTTCTAGTACTTGAGTACTCTAGGATTAGGACCATCAGACCCTGGGGATTTATCTACCTTAAGTCCCAACAGTTTACTTAACACAATTTCCTGACTAATGTGGATACCCTTCAGTTCCTCCCTCGCACTAGATCTTCGGTCCCCTGGTATTTCTGTGAGATTGTTTGTGTTTTCCTTAGTGAAGACAGAACCAAAGTACTCGTTTAACTGTTCTGCAATTTCCTTGTTTCCCATTATAAATTTACCTGTCTCGGATTGTAAGGGATCTACATTTGTCTTCATTAATCTTTTCCTTTTTACATATCTATAGAAGCTTTTGCAGTCAATTTTTATATTCCCCACAAGCTTTCTTTCAAGCTCTTTTTTCCCCTAATTAACCCCTTTGTCATCCTCTGTTGTTCTAAATTTCTCACAGTCTTCTGATTTGATGCTTCCTCTGGCCAATTTATATGCCTCTTCCTTGGATTTAACAATATCCTTGATTTCCCTTGTTAGACATGGTTGAGCAACTTACACCCTACATCCGGGCTACTATTTGGGGGTCTGTAGATAACACCGATTAGTGTCTTCCTGCCTTCACAATTCCTCAACTCAATCCACAGTGACTCTACCTCGTCAGTCCCTATGTCTTCCTTCGCAAGGGACTGAATTCCTTGTTTGATTTTTTCACCAGACTGGGACGAACAATTTTTTGAGTTCATCCATGCAGCCTTTAAATCTTGCCATTGCATCTCCATCGTCATAGGGTGTAAGTTGCAGCAGGAGTTAAAACTGGCATGTAACAAAGGTAATGCCACTGTGGTGATGAGGGATTTCAATATGCAGGTAGACTGGGAATATCAGGTTAGTTCAGGACCCCAAGAATGAAAGTTTGTAGAGTTCCTCCGAGATGGATTCTTAGAGCAGCTTGTAATGGAGCCGACCAGAGAAAAGGCAATTCTGGATTTAGTGTTGTCTAATGAACCAGATTTGATAAGAGAACGCGAGGTAAAGGAACCGCTTGGAGGTAGTGATCATAATATTAGTTTTAATCCACAATTTGAGAAGGAGAAGGTTAAATCGGCAGTGATGCAGTTCAACAAAGGGGACTATGAAGGCATGAGATAGGAGCTGGCCAAGGCAGACTGGAAAGGGATCCTAGCAAGAATTATGGTGGAACAGCAATGGCAAGAAATTGCTGGGCATAATCCGGAAGATGCAGAATCATTTCATTCCAAAAAGCAAGAAGGATTTTAAGGTGAGTAGGAGACAACTGTGGCAGACAAGAGAAGTTAGGGATAGATTAAAAAATTGTTTAAAGTTGTATAACACAGCAAAGAGTAGTCAGAAGCCAGAGGATTGGGAAACTTTCATAGGACAACAGAAGGAAACAAAACGGGCAATACGGGCTGAAAAGATGAAGTACGAGGGGAAGCTGACCAGGAATATAAAGAAGGACAGTAAAAGCTTCTTTAGATATGCTAAGGGAAAAAGAGTAGCAAAGTCAAATGTGGGTCCCTTGAAGGCAGACAGGGGTGAAATTATTATGGGTAACAAGGAAATGGCAGAAGAGTTGAACAGGTACTTCGGATCTGTCTTCATTAAGGGAGACACAAACAATCTCCCAGATGTACTGGAGGACAGAGGATCTAAGGGGGTAGAGGAACGGAAATAATTTTTCATTAGGCAAGAAATTGTATTGGGTAGGTTAATTAGACTGAAGGATGATAAATCCCCTGGGCCAGATTGTCTGCATCCCAGAGTCCTCAGGGAGGGAGATGGCTCTAGAAATAGTGGACGCATTGGTCATCATTTTCCAATGTTCAGGATTCAGGATCAGTTCCTGTGGATTCGAGGATAGCTAATGTTATCCCACATTTCAAGAAAGGAGCGAGAGAGAAAATGGGGAATTACAGACCAGTTAGCCTGACCGGTGGTGGGAAAGATGCTGGAGAATTATTAAAGAGGTAATAATGGGGCCTTTGGATAGCAGTAAAAGGATTAGTCCAAGTCAGCATGGATTTATGAAAGGAAAATCATGCTTGACTAATCTTCTGGAATTTTTTGACAAGTAAAATGGATGAAGGAGCCTGTGGATGTAGTGTATCTAGACTTTCAGAAAACCTTTGATAAAGTCCCGCACAGGAGAATGGTGACTAAAATTAGAGCACATGGTATTGGGGGTAGGATGTTGACATGGATAGAAAATTGGTTGGCAGACAGGAAGCAAAGAGTAGGAGTGAACAGGTCCTTTTCAGAATGGCAGGCAGTGGTGAGTGGAGTGCCGCAAGGCTCGGTGTTGGGGCCGCAACTGTTTACCATATATATTAATGATTGGAAGAATGAATTAGGAGCAACATTAACAAGTTTGCGGATGACACAAAGCTGGGTGACAGTGTGAACTGTGAAGAGGATGTTAAGAGGTTGCAGGGTGACCTGGACTGGTTAAGTGAGTGGGCAGATGCGTGGCAGTTCCAGTATAATATAGATAAATGTGAGGTTTTCCACTTTGGCGGCAAAAACAAGGGGGCAGATTATTATCTGAATGGGGTTACGTTAGGTATGGGGGAGGTACAGAGAGACCTGGGTGTCCTTGTACACCAGTCACTGAAACTTGGCATGCAGGTACAGCAGGCAGTGAAGAAAGCACTTTTTGTTCCTTGTCATGTTTTAGTTAATTTTGTTTTATTATGTTGTGTATGTGTGTGGGTGGGGTGGGAGAAACATGTTTTGGTTTCTTCCTTCGGGGAATGCGACTTTTTTTTCTGTCGTATTCCCCGTCCCTGTCTCATTCTGCGCCGACGCCTAATGGCGGAGCTGGCGGCCTCGGAGCTGTGGTGGCGGCAGCGGCGGCGGCAGCGGCAGCGGAGACCCGACTCGGCCCCGGAGCTGTGGCGGCAGCATCAGCGGCAGCGGAGACCCGACTCGGCCCCGGAGCTGTGGCGGCGGCAGCAGCGGCAGCGGAGACCCGACCCGGTCCTGGAGCTGTAGCGGCGGCAGCAGCGGCAGCGGAGACCCGACTCGGACCCAAAGCTGTGGCGGCGGCAGTGGCAGCGGCAGCGGAGACCCGACTCGGCCCTGAAGCTGTGGCAGCGGCAGCGGAGACCCGACTCGGCCCCGGAGCTGTGGCGCCAGCGGCAGTGGCAGCGGAGACCCGACTCGGCCCCGGAGCTGTGGCGGCGGCAGCAGTGGCAGCGGAGACCCGACTCGGCCCCGAAGCTGTGGCGGAGGCAGCGGCAGCGGAGACCCGACTCAGCCTCAGAGCTGTGGTGGCGGCGGTGGCAGCGGAGACCCGACTCGGCCCCGGAACCGTGGCGGCAGCAGCAGAGACCCGACTCGGCCTCGGAGCTGTGGCGGCGGCAGCGACCACCCGCGGAGTTTGAACCGTCGCCTCGGCGCAGAGGGAGAACAAAGAGGGAAGAGACAGAGACTTTAAGATTTTGCCTTCCACCACAGTGAGGAGGTGTTTGGTGAACTCACTGTGGTGGATGTTAAATTTGTGTTGATTGTGTGTTTTTGTCATTTTTTAAATTATATGTATGACTGCAGGGAAACAAAATTTCGTTCAGACCGAAAGGTCTGAATGACAATAACCGAATCTAATCTAATCTAATCTAATGGAATATTGGCCTTCATAACAAGAGGATTTCAGTATAGGAGTAAAGAGGTTCTTCTGCAGTTGTATAGGGCTCTAGTAAGACCACATCTGGAGTATTGTGTACAGTTTTGGTCTCTTAATTTGAGGACGGACATCCTTGGGATTGAGGCAGTGCAGCAGTAGGTTCACGAGATTGATCCCTGGGATGGCGGGACTGTCATATGAGGAAAGATTGAAAAGACTAGGCTTGTATTCATTGGAGTTTAGAAGGATGAAGGGCGTTCTAATAGAAACATATAAAATTATAAAAGGACTGGACAAGCTAGATGCAGGAAAAATGTTCCCAATGTTGGGCGAGTCCAGAATCAGGGGCCACAGTCTTAGAATAAAGGGGAGGCCATTTAAGACTGAGGTGAGAAAAACGTTTTCACTCAGAGAATAGTGAATTTGTGGAATTCCCTGCCACAGAGGGCAGTGGAGGCCAAGTCACTGGATGGATTTAAGAGAGAGTTAGACAGAGCTCTAGGGGCTGGTGGAATTAAGGGATATGGGGAGAAGACAGGCACAGGTTATTGATTGGGGAAGATCAGCCACAATCACAATGAATGGCAGTGCTGGCTCGAAGGGCCGAATAGCCTCCTCCTGCACCTATTTTCTATGTTTCTATGTCAACCCTTTAAGTATAATGTGGCTGTCTATCCTAGCCAATTTCTGCCTCATATCTTCAAAGTCTCCTTTCTTTAAGTTCAGGACCCTAGTCGCCTCTACTCTCTCTACACCAATAACGGCACCTCCTCAGACACCTTCTCAAGTTTGCGGACGACACAACCCTGATTGGTCTGATCCAGGATGGGGAGGAATCTGCCTACAGACATGAAATGTCACAGCTGGCGTCCTGGTGCCGTAGCAACCACCTCGAGCTCAATGCTCTTAAGACAGTGGAATTGATTGCAGACTTTAGGAGAGCTCCCCCTCCCCTCATCCCACTCACCATCAACAACACCACAGTCACATCTGTGGAGTTTTTTAAGTTCCTGGGAACTATCATCTCCAAGGACTTTAAGTGGGGGGCTACCATCGACTCCACAGTCAAAAAGGCACAACAGAGGATGTACTTCCTACGGCAGCTGAGGAAGCACAATCTGCCACAGGCAATGATGGTCCAATTCTGCACGGCCATCGTAGAGTCTGTTCTCATCTTCTCCATCATGGTCCGGTTTGGCTCAGCCACCAAGCACGACACCTGGAGGCTGCAGCGAATCGTCCGATCAGTAGAGAAGGATATTGGCTGCAACCTTCCCTTCATTGATGAACTGTACACGGCAAGTGCAAAGAAGCGAGCGCGCAAGATCATCTCTGACCCCTCTCACCCTGGCCACAAACTCTTTGAATCACTTCCCTCTGGAAGGCGACTCCGGAATTGTCAAAGCTGCCACAGCCAGACATAAAAACTGTTTTATCCATGAGTAGTTGCTCTTTTCAACAGCCAAAAATCTGTAGCCTCCCTTTGATCTGGTATTTTGTTGGTTCACATGCTTTGATCAATGGTGTTTTATCATTAATGTTTTATTGTTATTAATGTTTAGTGTTTACTGAGTCATTCGTAACTGTCACTGTATGTCATGTTGTTACTTGTGGGCGGAGCACCAAAGCAAATTCCTTGTATGTGAATACTTGGCCAATAAACTTACTAACTTACTTACTTAGTCTCTGATTTAACCGTGTAACTCCATCCTAATGCAGAATTCCACCATATTATGGTCGCTGTTACCCAAGGGGCCTTGTGCAACAAGATTGCTAATGCCCCTGTCCCACTTAGGAAACCTGAACGGAAACCTCTGGAGACTTTGCAAGGTTTCCTTGCGGTTCCCTTCCAAGGATTCCATGCGGTTCCCGGAGGTTTTTATCAGTCTCCCTAATGGTCGAAAGTGGTTTCCGCTTCTTCTATGTTCCGGCAATTATTTCAAAAAATTCAAAACCGGCCGCGACTAAAACCTCCGGCAACCACCTTCAACTAGCATCGCAACCGGCTTTGACAAAAAAATTACCGATTTTTAAAACGGCTACCTATTTTTAGTCTCGGCCGGTTTCAATTTTTTGAAATAATCGCCGGAACCTAGAAGAAGCGGAAACTACTTTCGACCATTAGGGAGACTGACAAAAACCTCCGGAATCCTCCGGGAACCGCACAGAAACCTTGGGTGGGGCGCAAATTCTCCAGAGGTTTCTGTTCAGGTTTCCTAAGTGGGACAGGGGCATAAGTGAGATAGGGCATAACTAATCTTTCCTCATTAGGCAATACCCAGACCTCCAGTCAGTTCTTCTGCATATCGGTTTAAAAAACCATCCCGTATACATTCCAGGAATTCCTCCTCCTCAGCGTTGTGATTGGCCCAATCTATATGTAAATAAAAATCACCCATGATAACTGTTATGCGTTTGTTACATGCATTTCTAATTTCCTGCTTGATGCTATCCCCAACCTCCCTACTGCTGTTTGGTGGTCGGTACACAACCAACTTGGTTTGAAAATCACAATTCTTTACTTGTTGAAATACTCAGCGAAAATAATTGAAAAACTAGATCAATGCTCTGTACAGATGTAAGAGAGAAAAATACTGCTTTAACAGATCTTGAAATTGCTTAGTCTCTTAATCTTTACTTGTCAGGTTGCTACAAAAGCAACATATTCACCTGAAGGCTGTCTTATGGTGTGCACATTGAAAACCACATAATTGAACGTGAATTTAATGCAGTGACTTTGTCATTTCCACTTCACTTGCCCTGGTGCACCCAGCTTCATGTTTTGTCAATTTAAAATTTGCACTGGAGGCTGATCTCTTTGGTTGCTGGCTTTGAGAATAGTTTATCTTAATTTCTGTTTGTATATCTGGGTTTGTTCAGATAATGCTGTACACATTTCTTCAGCTCTTGGAAAATTGGCCTTCAACAATCTTTCAAAGATGGCAGGTGTTTCCAGCAGCCATTGAATCTGATTGATGCCATTTGATAGCTTATTGTTTATAATAAAATACCATCCAATTTGAAAAAGTTAATTAAATCAAATAAGGTGATAGTTTTTTGTAGGAAGCAATTGCTGTTTAACACTAAAGAGAGACACAAAATGCTGGAGTAACTCAGCGGGACAGGCAGCATCTCTGGAGAAAAGGAAGGGGTATTGTTTCAACAGTCTGGAGATAAACACTGGAGGTAAAGGTAAGGGCCTGTCCCACAGGTGATTTTTTCGGCATCTGCCGGCGACAATCACAGTTGTAGCAGGTCGCCAAAAAATCGCCGACTGGAACCTCCTGCCACAATGTCTACGACAACCTATCACATAGTCGACGTCAAGTTACGGCAAGCTACCGACAACCAGCGACCCATTAGGGTGTCCACCTACGACCACACAACGATAAACTACGACCACACAGGTGACAACCTACGACAAGCTACGACCCTGTCGATGAAAATTGAAAACAACTGAAGACAATTGAGTTGCCGGTACCCGTTGTCCGGTTGATGTAGGTTGACGTAGGTAGTCGCCAATGGAATTCACCAAAGTCAGCACCCGGTGACAACCTACGTCACCGGGCGACAACCTGCGCCATCCTGACGACAACCTACGACAGCACCTCCGACAGAAGAAGACAAGCTACGTCAAGCTACGTCAAGCTACATCAAGCCTACAGTCGCCGAAAAGTTTTAAACATTTCAAAATCCAGCGGCAACAAGAAAAACATTACGACTCTTTAGGCGACTTGAGGAGACAACACACGACCATACAGGCATCACCCCGCGACCATGTGGCAACAGCCTAGTCGCCAGTACTCGCCGAATAAATCACCTAAGTGGGACAGGCCCTTCACGCTTAATTTTAATTTTGTTTAAGTTATTATGTTGGACTTAAGAAATGAAAATACTGGGATATGAAAAGATTGGCTGAAAAAAAATGAGTAAGCATTCTACGCAATTTGTAAAAACCCAAAAGGCTGCTGTCACTGGTTATATTTCCATTATTTGTTCATATTAGATGACAGCATTTGACCCATCAAGTTTGAGGAACCCTATCAATCCCAATCCTTGCTTATTTCCCTGTAACCTACTCCATCTTATTTGCCCCATAGTTGCCGCCCAACCACCAGCCCCTGAAGGACGCCTCTTAAGTGGTGCCCCTCAGAGGTGTCTCTTAAATGGCGCCCCTGAAGTGTGCCTCTTAAGTGGCGCATCTCTGAAGGGTGCCCCTTATGTGGCGCCTCTGTTGTGGGATTCCACAACAACACACATTTCCATAAAACGGGTTTCAGGTAAATCCTATATGTATACATCATCCACTTATGTTTGTCTTGAATTGCCTCTTTTTGAGATTTGTACAAAAATATAGAAACAAGAACACAGTAAAATACAAACACTTAGGGAGTGATCCTTTCTTTACCATATAATCAAAAATGTGTAAAAATAAAGTCTGGCGTTACATAGTTAAACCAATTTTCCCAGCGTGACACAAATAAATCCAATTTAAAGTTAACATATGCTGTTATTTTCTCCATTTTATAAATGTCCATTGTGATGTGCATCCATGCATTCAGTGGTGGACTCTCCTGTGATAACTATTTCTTTGTGAGAGCTTTTTTACCAGCTACCATAAATATATTCAGTAAGTATTTGTCTTTTTTCTGCCAGTCTTCAGATACTAGTCCAAAAAACATGGACTTACTCTCCAGAGGCACATGACATCTAAAACTCTCTCCAAAAATCTTTAATAACAGGGCAATCCCAGAGAACATGGCAATTATCTGCCTTTAAATTCCCACATTTTCTCAAACAAACTGGAGAGTTCCCACCATAATGGGATTTCTGAGAAGGCGTAATAAAATATTTCTCTTGTCAGCCACGGCGACCGTGGCTGACAATAGAAGTCAAGGACAGTATAAACCTAAAAGAGAAGACGTAAAACATAGCAGAGATGAGCGGGAAGCCAGAGGATTGGATAACTTTTAAAGAACAACAGAAGGTAACTAAAAAGGCAATGCAGAGAGAAAAGATGAAGCACAAAGTTAAGCTAGGCAAGAATATCAAGGAGGATAGTAAAAGCTTCTTTAGGTATGCAAAGAGGAAAATATTAGTTAAGACAAATGTGGGTCCCTTGAAGACAGAAATAGGTGAATTTATTATGGGGAACAAGGAATTGGCAGACGAGTTGAACAGGTACTTTGGATCATGTGCAACATTTGCAGCATCTTACTGCAGACTTTGAAGGAGCAGAGCCTTCTCAAAAAGTACAGCCGGCACTGTCCGTTCTTGCACAGGGCCTCTGCGTTCCTGGACCAGTCCAGTTTACTGTCCAGGTACACTGCCAGGTATTTGTACTCCCTGGTAAACTGCACATCCACACCATTGATGGAGACAGGAGACAGGGGTGTTCCTCTCCTCCGAAAGTCCACCACTAACTCCTTAGTCTTGTCGGTATTGAGCTGCAGGTGATTCAGCCCATGCCACCCAACAAAGTTGTTGACTACATGTATGTATTCAGCTTCCCTCACCTCACTGATGCAGCCCACAATCGCAGAGTGATTCGAGAACTTCTGCAGGTGGCAGGAGACGGAGTTATATCTGAAGTCCAAGGTGTAGATGGTGAACAGTAAGTGGGAGAGGACAGTCCCCTATGGGGCCCCTGTGTTGCTCACCACCATGTTCGAGGCACAGTTCTGTAGCCTGACATATTGTGGTTGTCCTGTCAAGTAGTTGGTGATCCAGGACCAATGGAGCATCCACCCGCATCTTCATCAATTTGCTCCCTGGCAGTGCAGGCCGGATGGTTAAAATTAGTGCACATGGTATTGGGGGTAGGATACTGACATGGATAGAAAATTGGTTGGCAACAGGAAACAAAGAGTAGGGATTAACAGGCCCCTTTCAGAGTGGCAGGCAGTGACCAGTGGGGTGCGCAAGCCTCAGTGCTGGGACCACTGTTATTTACTAACAAATTAATGATTTAGATGAAGAGATTAAATACAGCATTAGAAAATTTGCAGATGACAAAAGCTGGGTGACAGTGTGAACTGTGAGGAGGATGCTATGAGGATGCAGGGTGACTTGGACAGATTGGGTGAGTGGGCAGGTGCACGGCAGATGCATTTTAATGTGGATAAATGTGAGGTTATCCACTTTGGTGGCAAGAACAGGAAGGAAGATTATTATCTGAATGGTGTCAAATTCGGAAAAGGGGAAGTACAACAAGATCTGGGTGTCCTTGTACATCAGTCACTGAAAGTAAGCATGCAGGTACAGCAGGCAGTGAAGAAAGCTAATGGCATGTTGGCCTTTGTAACAAGAGAAGTTGAAAGAGGTCCTTCTGCAGTTGTACAGGACCCTAGTGAGACCACACCAGGAGTACTGTGTGCAGTCTTGATCTCCAAATTTGAGAAAAGACATTCGTGCTATTGAGTGCAGCATAGGTTCACATGGTTAAATCCCGGGATGGCGGGATTGTCATATGTTGAAAGAATGGAGCGACTAGGCTTGTCATTCTAAATTTAGTGATTTAGATTCTAAATTTAGGGATTTTGATTTTTTTGACCACTGGGATCTGTTTTGGGGTGAGGGTGACTTGCACCTTAACAGGCGAGGGACCAGCATTCTGGCAGGCAGGTTTGCCACTGCTACTCAGGTGGGTTTAAACTAAATAGTGGGGGGAGGAGACAAATTGGAAATACAAGGATGGAGTTAAATGCAGCGATTTCATTCCTGCAGCGATTCTCATAGAGGGGGCGCCGTCCAGTTGGGTGTGGCTGCCCAGCCTGCAGCTGGCTGTCTTTTCACTTCTTTCTTTTATTTTTAGTGTATTAAAAAGTGTTTTGTTTGGAGGTCTATTATTTTTTATGTGGGGGTGGGGGGGGGGATCTGTTTTTCCTAGTCCCTACCTGGTCGGAGAGGCGGCTTTTCTCCAGGCAGCATCTTCGACCCGTCCTCGCGGCCTACCAATGGGTCTGGAGCGGCGTTTCCTGATGGGACCGACCAGAACCACGGCTTCGGTGGCGGCACAGCGATGGAGCGCTATCCCGGAGCAGGGCGGGCGATACCTTGCCCGGGTCGACATGCTGGAGCTCCGGAATTCTGAGACTGCAGGTGAACATCGCGGAGCTGCGGGAATGTGCAGTGGCCAGCCGCGGGCGGCGGCGCTAACTTTAACATCGGGAGCCTGGGATCTCTCAGCGAGATCGGCAGTGGTGGAACTCCATCCAGCGCACTCTTTTGGCTTCAGAAGCCATGGTCTCCGGTAAGGAAGCAGCCGTTCCAGGTGTCCCAAGCCGCTGAGAGGGTTCTCCCGACGCCGGAGCACCATCACCCGGCGAGAAGGGCCTGAAACATCGGGCCACCATAGCGGCTCCTGCGGAGGCCTCAATAGGCCCGACTATGGGTGGACAAGGGGATGGGGACAAAACTTTGTGCCTTCCCTCACAGTGGCAACCATTGTGGGGGGATGTTTGTATGTTTATTGTTAAATTCCTTTATAATGTTATGTGGTATTCCTATTAATGTGCTGCAATGCCAACTTGAATTTCACTGCACCGTTGGTGCATGTTACAATAAATAAACCTTTGAACCTTTGGAATGGAAAGAGAGTATCGGAAAAGTTAAGAAAGACACCAGAATTAACGGGGCAGAAAGCTCACAAAGGGATAGGAGAGTGTGGCCGAGTGAAATAGGAATCGACGTGAAAAGTGAGGTGAGTAATGAATTAAAAGTATTATTTATGAATGTGCGGAAGTATCAGAAGTAAAGTGGATGAACTTGATGCTCAGTTAGAGATTGGTAGATATGACATTGTGGGGATTACAGAGACATGGCTGCAGGAGGATCGGGGCTGGGAACTGAATATTCAGGGTTATATATTCTATAGAAAGGACAGGTAGGTGGGAAGAGGAGGTGGGGTAGCCCTGTTGGTGAGGGATGGAATTCAGTCCCTTGCGGGGGGGTGACAGGGACTGACGATGTAGAGTCGCTGTGGATAGCATTGAGGAATTGTAAAGGTAAGAAGATACTAATGGGAGTTACAGTATTTACAGGCCCCCAAACAGTAGCCTGGA
Organism: Amblyraja radiata; assembly: GCF_010909765.2. Classification (NCBI taxonomy): domain Eukaryota; kingdom Metazoa; phylum Chordata; class Chondrichthyes; order Rajiformes; family Rajidae; genus Amblyraja; species Amblyraja radiata. Next base: position 39,722,180 of record NC_045959.1, read on the forward strand.
TATAGGGTTCAAGTTGCAACAGGAGTTAAAATTGGCATGTAACAAAGGTAATGCCACTGTGGCTATGGGAGATTTCAATATGCAGGTAGATTGGGAAAATCAGGTTAGTCTGGACCCCAAGAAAGGGAGTTTGTCGAGTGCCTCTGAGATGGATTCTGAGACCAGCTTGTACTGGAGCCCACCAGAGCAAGAGCGGAACTCGCTATCAAAACATGGAGGGAACGGGGGACACAATTTTTTGGCGGCCACGCGCGCATGCGCACACTCACACACACGCGCGAGGCTTCGGAGGCACAATCCAGCGCTAAATGCAGCTCAACTCTGCCTGGCTCACCGGGTTAACTACAGCCCTGCCTGGACTGACGGGACACCAGCGCTGCTTCTCCGCGCTGGCCATATTTCCCGCAAGTCCAGGAAGGGCTATAGGCTCACCTGGCGGGACAGGCATAGTTGACCTGGTTTAGCGCTGCTTCTCTGTGCTGGCTGTGGGCCTGGGGGCACCGCTCCCGTCTGACTACCGACCAAAGATCCTATAGCGGAGGATCTTTGCTGCCGACCTCTCTGGCCACCTCTGGGGGGGGGGGGGTACTCGGGAGGGAACGGGACAGCGCCATGGAGCCAGCCGGGATCGATCCTGGCTGCGGATGAAGCGCTGGTCTGTGCCACGTCTCCCACCTCCAATCATCGCACTCTATCCTCAGGCCCACCCTCCCTCCCCCCCCCCACACCTCCCTCCTCCAATCATCGCGCTGAATCATGTCCCGCCTCCATTACTTACTGACCGACGTCTCTCTCGTCCAATCGGCGCCCTCAATCTTCAGTCCCACCCTCACTGTCTCGCGGAAAGCGGAGATTTCACCTGGTTTTAAAATCCGGATCACAAAAACTTGGGGGAGGATGTCCCCCACCTTTCAAAACATGGAGGGGACATGTCCACTCTGCCCCCCCCCCCCCCGGGTTTTCCGCCCCTGTACCAGAGAGAAGGCAATTCTGGATTTAGTGTTGTCTAATGAACCAGATAAGGGAACTCGAGGTAAAGGAACCGCAAGGAGGTAGTGACCATAATATGATAAGTTTTAACCTGCAATTTGAGAGGGAGAAGGTTAAATCAGAAGCGTCAGTTTTGCAGTTGAACAAAGGGGATTATGAAGACTTGAGAGAGCAGCAGGCCAAAGTTAACTGGAAAAGGATCCTAGCAGGAATGATGGTGGAACAGCAATGGCACGAATTACTGGGCATAATGCAGAAGATCCATCCTAAGATGGCGCCTACCTGCGTCGACATTTTGCGAATGTCACAACGAAAAATAGTAAAACACAGTATTTTTGAACTCACTTGCATCAGAGAATCCACTGACTAAGTAGCGAGCGATACTGAGAACTCCCGATGTTACCGATGGTAAGGGAATCCCCGATCAGAGGGGAATCCCCAACCTCACGGTCGGGGGGGGGGGGGGAGGGGGGGTGGGGGGGGGAGGGGGGGTGGGGGGGCAGAGGAGAGGAACAACTCCAGGACTGTTTGGAGTCTGTAGACTGGGCAATATTCAGGGACTCGGCAACGGACATGAATGAATACGCCACAGTCGTTACAGACTTCATAAAGAAATGTGTGGAGAACTGCATCTCAACAAAAACCTTCCAAATGTTTCCCAATCAGAAGCCTTGGATGAACTATGAGATCCGCACTTTTCTGAAGTCCAGACACCGGGCATTCATGTCTGAAGATACTCAGGACTACAAGAAGACCAGATACGACCTTAGTAAGGCCATCAAAAAGGCCAAAAGGGATTTCTGCTCCAAATTGGAGGAAGAGACAGATGTTCGGCAGCTGTGGTGGGGCCTGAATACAATCACCTCCAACAAGGCGAAATCAGGAGGCAGCACACATGTCAGCGAAACATCACTCCCTGACGAGCACAATGCGTTTTTAACGCACGCTTTGATAGGGAGAATACTGATGTGCCTTCCCGAGCCCCCATTCGCTGTGATGGTATTTCGGTCACGGTCGCAGAGGTCGACATCAGAAAATCCTTCAGAGGGGTGAACCCTCGTAAAGCATCTGGTCCTGATGGCATACCCGGTCATGTTCTAAAAACCTGTGCGAACCAACTGGCTGGAGTTTTTATGGACATTTCAACCTCTCACTTCTGAATTCTGAGGTTCCCACCTGCTTTAAAAGGGCATCAATTATACCGGTTCCCAAGAAGAGCAAGGTGACATGCCTCAACGACTATCGACCAGTGGCACTAACGTCAGTGGTGATGAAGTGCTTTGAGAGGTTGATCATGGCGCAAATCAACTCCTACCTCGGCAAAAACCTGGACCCACTGCATTTCGCTTACCGCCACAACAGATCAACGGTGGATGCGATCTCGCTGGCTCTTCACTCCGCTCTGGACCACTTGGACAACAAAAACTCATATATCAGGCTGTTATTCAGCTCGGCAGACACAATCATCCCCTCCAAGCTGTTTACCAAACTCTCAGAACTGGGTCTCTGCGCATCTCTCTGCAATTGGATCCTCGACTTCCTCATTCACAGACCACAGTCTGTTCATTTTGGTGGAAATGTGTCAATGTCGATAACAATCAGCATGGGAGCACCTCAAGGCTGCGTGCTCAGCCCCCTGCTATACTCACTCTATACTCATGACTGCATAGCCGGTCATAGTGCGAACTCCATCATCAATTTCGCTGATGACACCACTGTTGTGGGACGTATCACTGATGGAGATGAGTCAGAGTATAGAAGTGAGATCGACCGTTTGACCAAATGGTGGCAGCACAATAACCTGGCCCTCAACACCAGCAAAACCAAGGAATTGATTGTGGACTTTGGAAGGGGTAGGATGGGGACCCATAGTCATGTTTATATCAACATGATGGTGGAGAGGGTCAAGAGCTTCAAATTCCTGGGCGTGCATATCTCTGAAGATCTCTCCTGGTCCGAGAACACTGATGCAATTGTAAAGAAAGCTCATCAGCGCCTCTACTTCCTGAGAAGATTACGGAGAGTCGTTATGTCAAGGAGGACTCTCTCTAACTTCTACAGGTGCACAATAGAGAGCATGCTGACTGGTTGCATCATGGCTTGGTTCGGCAACTTGAGCCCCCAGGAGTGGAAAAGACTGCAAAAAGCTGTGAACACTGCCCAGTCCATCATCGACTCTGACATCCCTACCATCAAGGGGATCTATCGTAGTCGCTGCCTCAATAAGGATGCCAGCATCATCAAGGATCCACACCATCCTGTCCACTCACTCATCTCCCTGCTGCTTTCAGGTTAAAGGTACAGTAGCCTGAAATCTGCAACATCCAGGTTCAGGATTAGCTTCTTCCCCACAGCCATCAGGCTATTAAACTCAACTCAAACAAACTCTGATCATTAATAGCCCATTGCACTTTATCTGTTTATTTATGTGTGTATATATATATTCATTGGTATATGGTCACACTGATCTGTTCTGTTCTGTTCTGTATTTATTTATGCCTACCATATTCTGTTTTGTTGAAGCAAAGCAAGAATTTCATTGTCCTATCTGGGACACATGACAATAAACTCTCTTGAATCTTGAGATGCAGGATCATTTCATTCCAAAGAGGAAGAAAGATTCTAATGGGAGTAAAAGGCAGCCATGGCAGACAGGAGAAGTTATGCATGGAATAAAACAAAAAGAAAAAGTGTATAACATAGCAAAGAGTAGTGGGAAGCTAGGCGATTGGGACAACTTTTAAAGGACAACAGAAAGTAACAAAAAGGCAATACAGGGTGAATAGATGAAGTAAGAGGGTAAGCTGGCCAAGAATATAAAGAAGGATAGTAAAAGCTTCTTTAGGTATGTTAAGAGAAAAAGATTAGTAAAGACAAATGCAGGTCTCTTGAAGGCAGAAACAGGTGAATATATTATGTGGAACAAGGAAATGACAGAAGAATTGAACAGGTACTTTGATTCTGTCTTCACTAAGGAAGACACAAACAATCTCCCAGATATACTAGAGGACAGAGGATCTAGGGAGACAGTGGACCTGAAAGAAATTAGCATTAAGCAAGAAATAATATTGGGTAGACTGATGGGACTGAAGGCAGATAAATCCCCAGGACCTGATGGTCTGCATCCCAGGGTACTCAAGGAGGTGGCTCCAGAAATCATTGGTGATCATATTCCAATGTTCTATAGATTCGGGATCAGTTCCTGTGGATTGGAGGGTAGCTAATGTTATCCCACTTTTCAAGAAATGAGCGAGAGAGAAAACAGGGAATTATAGAACAGTTAGCCTGACATCAATAGTGGGGAAGATGCTGGAGTCAATTATTAAAGAAGTAATAATGGTACATATGGACAGCAGTAAAAGTATTGGTCCAAGTCAGCATGGATTTATGAAGGGAAAATCCTGCTTGACTAATCTTCTTGAAAGGAGAGCCAGTGGATGTAGTGTATCTGGACTTACAGAAAGCCTTTGATAAAGTCCCACACATGAGATTAGTAGGCAAAATTAGAGCACATGGTATTGGAGGTAGGGTATTGACAAGGATAGGGAATTGGTTGTCAGACAGGAAACAAGTAGTAGGAATAGTAAGATTAAACGAGAACTTACCAGTTTGAAGTTTGATCTTTATTTTATGAGGAGTTACGTTGGTGATTATGTGAAGAAGCCCGCCAGTGAGCATGCACGTCAAACTTCAAAGCAGCGGTATGCAATCACAGATAACAGAATATTTGAAGTAACATAGTAAGATCAGCAATATGAGAACTACCATATGTTGGGCATGGTGGGCACGTAATCACCAATGTAACTCCTCATAAAATAAAGATCAAACTTCAAACTGGTACTTCGGAGTCACGTGAGTGATTTCGTGAAGAGTTCAAAGCTCTGTGATTTAATGCCGCAGATTCAAATCTCACTGCATCGATTGACTCAGAATGAGTGAATAATCAACAATGCATTAGCCATAACATTGATTCAAATGTATTAATGGCTTATGTGAATAAAGCAATCAATAGCAACCCCTCTATGTCAGGGGAGGCTAAAGTGAACGCAAAACAGAATGGGCAAACAGCCCGGGTCGGCAATCAGCCTATCGTAAACATTTTTTGAAAATGCATTCACTTGACCATCCTGCGGTCATGAGGATATGGTCGATGGGAACGTCCATTCCGCCCTGAAGGAATGAAATGTAAAATCGTCAGTGTCAATACCTGCATAAACCAGAACCTGTTTCAGCCACCTAGAAATAGTCTGAACTGAGTTTTTCTTGTGTGATTGTTTGTGGCTAAAGAACAATGCTGATTCCACACCTCATAGGATTCTGGTGGCCTCGATATAATATAGCAAACCTACCCTCACACATAGATGTGAGTCCGTGGGGACTCACATCAGCTTCTGCAATGTCTGCCCTCGTTGTGCTGATCCTAGTGTCATGACTAAGGATGTAGCTGGCTTTGGTGAAGTATTGTTAACCCAACGTCAATATCCCATACTGCGTATGCGTGTACTGGGAGAACTTGTGTTAAAGACATCGTTTACAAACTCGATATCCGGGGTTAAAAAACCCGACTGGAAGACGTCAGTAATCTGTACCATATTAAATGTAACATTAAGATTAAACAAAACCCCCTTCCCATCTCCTGAATAGGAAAGTACTGCTTTTTTGGTGCTCTCCGTGCACTCTGCAGTGAGCACATGTATGGATCGATGTGACAAACTTGAGCCATAAGGCAGTCCATTGAGAATGTGTAAATCAATAATTGTTTTATTATACAGAGGCTGGTTTCCTGAACCAAAGTTTGAAACAGCAAAGTTTTCGTTTTTGCAGAATAACCTTATACGGTTGGATTATCATGCCCGACGAAAGCGGGAAGCATGTCTGCACAGCCAGTCAGACAGTACGAAAACTAAACTAAAGCGAGATCGTGCTGACTTTATTTCAAGACCCGACTGATGAGGCAAAATGGAGAAAAGCATAAAAGAACATTCCTCCTTCTTGTGGCGAGAATGTATCTCTCACCCTTGTTATACCACATATTTTTGCAATCAGTGAAAAAGCATGAACCATATTTTCATAAATACATTGTAATTCAACACTTATTCTGTGTTGTCCTGAATCTGAACTTGATGATACACCAGTGGCATGGAATTAGGTAAATATTCCCGGATACTTTACTTGATTGCCATGTGACTAACATATGCCACCACCGTAGTGTATCAACTTGAAATTGGGCTTGTAGATTATGTATTCGCTCAATAGCCCTTTACCCATGGGATGTGTCTAGCGTCAATAGCTAGTTTATACCAACAACTGAAGAATTGGCAACTTATGCAAATCTCCTGCACCTCCAACTAGCGATAACATTCGCAATTTTTTCCATCTTAGAGCACTTAGCTGGAGCAATGCTGAATACTGTTTGTTCATCATTGTGACTTAGGTAGCTTCAGCTGTTCACAGCATAAGCCTGTTAACAATCACCCACATGTCATTTGAGAGATTGCTACTTTTCTGACTTGCACAGCTGAGTCACAGCTACTATATTGCCAATACTCTAGATGAATAGAATTGAGCTTTAACTCCCATCTCGTGCCCTAAGGCGGAGTCATAAATAATCAATAGTTAAAGATAAATCCTAATGACCAACAAGTCTATTAGGTAACAACTTAAAGTTAGCTGGATGGCTGAGCCCAATTTCTCAAATATAGTTTGAGACTAAACCGGTGATTTAAAAAAAAATACAGCGTTAGAATATCATCCAGACAAACATAACAAGTGTTTTCGAACTCCGAGTCGAAACACCGATTTTATAATTTGTTAAATAACCTGTGAATATAGTTTATTCCATTTTGCTATATTTTACTGTTATTAGAACAGTTAAACGGTATTTTTCATAATGAACAGGCCACTCCTGCCATCATTGCATGGGTGCTTTGCACGACAGCTCTGCCTAATTTTCGAGTCTGTCTGGAAAAACCGACAATTATGGCTCTAATTCCAAACTTGCTTGGAATGCTAGCATTGTGCCCTCTAAGCAGATGACCATGCTTTCCTTTGTATGCTGTACAAACAAGTGTAAATATTACCAACTTGTAAGTGGTCCACTTACCCATGTTTTGGAAATGCCAGACCCACCTTGTTGAGTAGGACTGGTAGGGTGCGTGGAACCTGTGCCCAGCTGTCATGCTGCCACCAGCTTCAATGAACTACCCACTGCCAATGAAGGCATAGTGTGCATTGTCGCCAAATGATGAACTCTGCCATTCATCCGTGGTCCCACTGCAGCACGCCAGCTGCGCATCTGCTTCGGCGCCCGCTCATACACTAAGCAGTCCAGTCCCAGGTGCTGCTGGCGCGGCCTGTACCATAGGCGTACGCTCATACACTAAGCCTTCCTGTCCCAGGCGCTGCAGGCACGGCCTGTCCCATAGGCCCACACTGGTGCCTGTGAAGGGTTAAAAAATAACAACAGAATGCATACAGAAACATACCTATTTCTGGAAGAGAATCCTTTCAGCCCGACTCCTCTGAGTTCAATAGGGCTGTTTGACTCTATCTGTGATTGCACCCAATGCCTGGGGCCCACAGATCGATGATTCTGTGAGCCACTGACCTCACTGTCAGCAATTCTGGTGGTAGCCCCGCCCACCTGCATGTTTTATCCTGCGTGTGAAACCACTGACTGCTTTGTCAGTGGCATTAAAAAAGCGAAAATCCCGACATTTTTACCCGTCTATCCGCTTCTGCGGTCGGAACCGTGTTCTCCCCACAGCCCATAGTCGGTTCACTCACCGGACTTCGCCAATTCCTGCAGGATACCTCTGTGAAGAGAGGGTCCTGCACGAACATCAAACCTGGTAAGTAATAAAAACTCTTACCTGCAGGTTTCACCTTACCGTCGGCAGGGAGCGAAGCCCTGCCATGCGAACGACGTAATGACGTGCATGCGCACTGGCGGGGCTTCTTCACGGAATCACTCATGTGACTCCGAAGTAAAATAAACGGGTCCCTGTCAGAATGGAAGGCAGTGGCGAAGTGAGTGCTGCAAGGCTCGGTGTTGAGGTTGCAACTATTTACAATATATATTAATGATTTAGATGATGGTATTAAAAGTAACACTAGCAAATTTACAAATGACACAAAGCTGGGTGGCAGTGTGAACTGCGAAGAGGATGCTAGGAGGTTGCAGGGTGATTTGGACAGGTTGAGTGAGTGGGCAGATGCATGGCAGATGCAGTATAATGTAGATAAATGTGAGGTTTGGCGGCAAGAACAGGCAGGCAGATTATTATGTCAATTGTGTCAAGTTGGGAAAAGGGGAAGTTCAACGAGATCTGGGGGTCCTTGCTCATCAATCACTGAAAGTAAGCATGCAGGTACAGCAGACAGTGAAGAAAGCTAATGGCCTTCATAACAAGAGAAGTTGAGTATTGGAGCAAAGAGGTCTTTCTGCAGTTGTACAGGGCCCTGATGAGACCACATCTGGAGTATTGTGTGCAGTTTTAGTCCCCTAATTTGAGAAAGGACATCCTTGGTATTGAGACAGTGCAGCATAAGTTGACAAGGTTAATTCCCGGGATGGCGGGACTGTCATATGAGGAAAGATTGAAAAGACTAGGCTTGTATTCACTGGGGTTTAGAAGGATGAGAGGATATCTTATAGAAACATATAAATTATAAAAGGACTGGACAAGCTAGATGCAGGAAAAATGTTCCCAATGTAAGGGGGGTTATGAATAAAGGGGTGGCCATTTAAAACTGAGATGAGCAAAAACGTTTTCACCCAGTGAATGTTCAGGCCAATTCACTGGATGAATTTAAAAGAGAGTTAGAGCTCTAGGGGCCAGCAGAATCAAGGGATATGGTGAGAAGCAGGCACAGGTAACTGATTGTGGATGATTAGCCATGATCACAATGAATTGCGGTGCAGGCTCGAAGGGCCAAATGACCACTTCCTGCATCTATTTTCTATGTTTCTATGTATACACTGGAATTTAGAATGATGAGAGGAGATCTTATTGCAGCATATAAGATTATTAAGGGATTGGACATGCTAGAGGCAGGAAACATGTTCCCAATGTTGGGGGAGTCCAGAATCAGGGGCCACAGTTTAAGAATAAGGGGTAGGCCATTTAGAACAGTGATAAGGAAAAACTTTTTCATCTTTAGAGTTGGGAATCTGTGGAATTCTCTGCCTCAGAAGCAGTGGAGGCTGATTCTTTGGATGCTTTCAGGAGGGAGTTAGATGGAGCTCTTAAAGATAATGGAGTCTCGGGATATGGGGAGAAGGCAGGAACGGGGTACTGATTGTGGATGATCAGCCATGATCACAGTGAAGGGCCAAATGGCCTAGTCCTGTACCTATTGTCTATTGTCTATTGTCTTTTGTCTTTTGTCTATTGAAGCAGTTTGAGCTAGCCTAAACTGTTTCAATAAGCTATAGTACAGAGCATTGTTTATCCTCGTGACACAGTGGTTACACGTGGAGTTGAATTAACCCATTAATCAATATCTGTGTAACCTTCTATCTTTGTCTTCCTCCAGAGTTAACTTTAATCTAACTTTTCTTGGTGTTTTGAAAATCCTCCCATATATCTAACATGTAGATACATGTAGATACCATAAATGTCAAGATTCTACTCGCTTGATGGGGTGCCCTCGTTAAAGAGGCCATTCATTAACCTTTGAGAGATCTGCCTGCTAAACACAGTGACAAAGAGCAGCTGTAATGCAAGATTGCAACAGATGAGAACCTAGGCAGAACTACGAAGGACTAGATAAGAAAACCTGCTTTTCAGCAGAATGTTTCAGATTTAGCTCTTTTAACTACATTCTCTCTTCCCGATTTTCCCATCATGCTCCCCAGTGTGTGAGCTCCAGGGTTAACAAAACTATAAGCTCTGGATTTTCCTTATAATTCTCAAAATTCCCAACACCAAACACTATCCATGAACATGTTTAAAACAAAAACAAAAACAAAAACCATCAAATTTAGTTTATAAGATGTCAAGGTTATCCAATGTCTCCTTACAATTCCTAGGTTTCAAACTTGGCCATTCCTTCTCCCTGCACTGAGCTTGAAAGAAATTCTTATTCTTTATGAGTCAAAGATCATAATAATATAAGCCTTGAATGTGGAAGGTAATCCATAAATATAGCTTGAAATGTGCCAGACTAGAGTGGAACGGAGCACAATTTGACAATGGCAGTGATACAAGCCAAGCAGTATTGAAAGTGCAGCAGTCAATTAATTGAGAACTATGAGGATTGTATAACAGGTGGCTGAAGTAAATCTTCTATCTTACATTTGTTGTTTGTAGATATGGGTATCATGAAGAAACCGGCAATTAGTTAATCATGCACCTTCTCAAAGCAGTTTCTTTCTCATCCAATAAAAGGCCGAAGAGATGTAAATATAAAGAAATAATTACCAACCACAGCTGCTCCCATGAGTCGTATTGCTGTCCAGTATTAATGAAGAGTTTTGATTATCTGTAAACAAACCAAGAAGATGGCCTATGATCATAGTTTGTTCCACACTGCCATCTGTACGGTTAACAATGTTTGGCCACTTTAAGTCAATAAATCATTACATCACATCTCCCTCTTTTCAAACACAAAGCCACATTTCCAGAAATAAAATTGAAGATGATTTCAACTTCTCAGAAAATGAAATCAAATCGATATGGATTACCGAGCAAAACACAGGGTGTTGGAGAAACTTAACAAGTCCGACAGAATCTGTCAATGTGCACCTATTTCTCCCAGTATCTCCCATGCAGCACCCATCCCCAGTCACCCTGCTCTCTTCTCATCCTTTATACACTAGCTCCCATCCCAAAGTTCCTCCTTCCTCTCTGATCCCCCTTTCCCTCCTGTCCAATTTCACCTACATCTCTTCCTCTGGCTTTACATTTCACTCCTCTCCTCTCCTTATCTAACTGCCTCTTGTCTCTTCTTCTTCTTCTTCTTCTTCTTCTTTGGAGTTTTACGGCAGCCGGCATCCGCAATGTTGCATTGCTGCCACCTTCTGGCTTCATTCCACAGTACTCATGTCTTTATATTAGATCCTTTTTATAAGCCCAGCGGCCCTCAAGAAATCAAACAACAACTTTATTCCTTTTCCTTTCCCTCCACACTCTAGAATGTTCTTTACTGATATTTCTGTCAATCCAATTTTCCTCATTTCAATGATCATAAATCCTCTTTCTGTCTCATATCTCCTACATGCAACTAGGGCACTCTTGTCTCTTTTTCACTCCTTTATCATTTATTCCACCCATCTACCAATCTAACCCCCTTATTGTATTCTCTTATCACTTGCCAGGCATTGTCCCGCCCCACCTCTCTTTTCCAACTTATTACAATCAGTCTGAAGATGGGTACAAACCAGAAAGGTCACCCGTTCATTCCCTCTACAGATGCTGCTGTCACAGTGACTTCATCCAGTACATTGTGTTTTGCTCAAAATTTCTGCATTGGCAGATCCTTGTGTCTCCATGATATGGATTATCCCAAGTGTTTTACCTAGTCTGACCAAATATCTGTCCCATTGTTTCACTCAGATGAATCAAACTGTCTCTGGATGACCACTCCGAGGGGAATTAGGGAACACTCTTTGCACTACATGGGCCAAATTGATTAAAATGTGATTTTGTTTGGAAATTAAATAACCACTTAATAGTTGGAAATTGACAAGCTGAGAAATAAAGCTGCATTGGGAAAAAAAAGCAGTCTAAGCAAATAAACTGTTTCCATGCCTCCTCCCCATTGTAATCAGATTTTCTATAAAGGTAGACAAAAATGCTGGAGAAACTGAGCGGGTGAGGCAGCATCTATGGAACAAAGGAATAGATGACGTTTCTGGTCTCGACCCGAAACGTCACCTATTCCTTCCGGATTTTTCCAGCATCTGCAGTTCTTTCTTAAAGATTTTCTGTAATATTTGTTTCCAAGGAACACAATAATTGCTTATATAGCAGAACTAACTGTAATTGGAAACCTGCTTGTCCCAGACTATTTGTACAGCTCAGAAACAGGCCGTTCGCCCCACTGAGTCTGTGCTGACCAGCGACCCTTGTATACTAACACTACCCTACACACTAGGGGCAATTTACAATTTACAGAAGCAAAATCTGTTTGTCTTTGGAATGTGGGAGGAAATAAAGCATCCGAGCAAACCCCCATGATCACAGGGAGAACGTACAAACTCCTTACAGACAGTATCAATAGTCAGGTTCGAACCTGGTTCTCTGGTGCTGTAAGGCAGCAACTCTACTGCTGTGCCACCAAGCCGCCCATTCTGGTCTAGCCTAGTATAGGATCAGAATTACCGGTCATTTCTGGCCAAAAATTAGGAATAAATTAAGTTCAGTAATTTAAATCTTTTTAATCATTTGTCATTGCACAAATATTCCTCAATACCAGAGACATTTAAAACTTACTAGACTAAGTGGGACCAATTGGGGCCCAGTCACATGGGAGGCCTGGTCCCCCATCGCAACCCATTCCTCAATGCAATATTCCACCACTCACCCGTTAACCCAATGCATCCCGTTCCCCCAATGCAATATTCCACCACTCAACCATAGCCCATAACTGCGCAGGCGCGGCTGATGGGTTGTCATTGTGACGCCCCGAATACCCCCTCCTCCCCTCCCCACCCCCCCCCCCCCACTCCGCCCCTTGCCCTTCACACACTCACACCATCCCCCCTCAAACCTCCCCATCGACTCTTGGCGGCTCTCTGGCTGCACAGCCATTCCCGCCCATTGGGTTCCCATTGTGAGGTAGATCACACAGGTCTTACTGCGCAAGCACAGCTGACGGGACGGCAAGTGGAAAAGAGATTTATTAAAGCTTAAAATGTGAATGACTCTTAAAATATAACAAAAATTTAAACATTAAAGATGAAATTTCTTCAGTCCATTCTTTCTTGTTGCGTCTCTTGTTGCGTTCTGCCGCCAGGGAAGGGGGACGGCTTCAGGCTTGGGGCTGTCGGGGGCCAGTGGGGGGAAGCGCCTGCAGCCAGGGGAGCGGCACGGCTTAAGGCAGGGGCCGGTGCGGGGGGGAGCGTCCTGCAGTGGAGGAGGGGGATGGCTTCTTTGGATTGCTGGAGATGGTGGTGTGTGGGGGAGGGGTGGTGTGTTGGGGAGGGGGTGTGTTAGAGAGAGTGCGTGTGTGGGAGAGGAGTGTGTGGGGGGAGGGGGGGATGTGTGGAGGAGGAGGAGGGGTATGGGGGCTGAGGGGAGGCGGTTTGTGGGTGTGCGGGGGCAGGGATTGTGGGGGTACGTGGGTGTGTGGGGGAGGGGGGGTGTGGGGGAGCAGGGAGGGTGTGGGGGAGAGGCTGTGTTGGGTTGGGGGTGTGTGTTGGCGCAGTGTGTGTGGGAGGGGAGGGGGCAGTGAATGTTGTGGCGCAAGAGAGGCGGTGGGTGTGGGGGAAGTGGTGTGTGGGCGGGGGGGTAGGGAGGGTGTGTGGGCGGAGGAGGTGGTGTGAGGGGAGGGGGTTTGTGGGTAGGGTTTTGTGGTGGGTAGGGTTTGGTGGTGGGGAGCGGAGAGAGCTCGGAGAAAATACGGGGGGTTTGGAGACCGGTGGGAGAGGGGGGTATCACACGGAAGGGGGACAGGAACCAGTGAGGAGGACCAGAAGGGAAGGGGCCGGAGCTGACATTGCAATGGTGACTCACAGGTAAATTTTACCTTAGACCACCGATCGGAACAAAACTTGGTGCAATCGCAGCAGAGGAAAACGGTGAGTATACTGGCGAAAAATCGAGGTGCTATCGCGTACCGTTTTTGCGCAAATAGAATATCCGCGCAAACCAGAAGATAACAAGATCAGAGCTTTAGTTATGTACTAAATTAAGTGGGACCCGTTGGTGGAGTGAGATTTTAAATTGTCAGTATTAACTCCTGCACAAACCAGCACTTGTTTCAGCCATCTTGAAATGGTCTGAACCGACACTGTCATATGTGTCTTTTTGTGGCTAATAAACAATGATACTTCCGAGCGTCTGACGCTTTTGGTGATCTCGATATAACATCGCAAGTGCGCCACTACACACAGTCGTAAATCCGTGGGATAAGCTGACAGTACAAGCTTGAATCCTGACACCCCTGGTCTGCTCTGTTTTATTAGATCATAGATGTAAAACATAACGTCATTCCCAGATGACACCATCCTGTTTAGTTCTATCTTCTGCAAAGTCTGAACCCTTTGCGCTGACACCAGCACCATGAGCAAGACGAACTTCAGGGTAATCTTCACCAAAGACAAGGATGTGACTGGACCCCACTGACAAAGTAGCGTGAGTACCACACTCACATCCCAGATTTCTGAATACTGTATCTAGGCCTGGGGGGATTGGAATTAAAAACACCCTTCATAAACAGGGATATTAACGGATGAGATCCTACAGACTGTAGTTCTGACCCCAAGCATAAGTATGATGACAGAGCACTCCTGGCACTATTGATGGCACTATAGCTCAACCCTTTATTAAAATACACTTGGACAGAAACTCTAACACATCTGGGATGGATGCTGTGTGGTAACTAATGTTCCCTTGTAAGCAAAACCCCTCCCATTTCCTGACATGAGAGATGTACTGCTTTTTGGTACTATCCCTCTAGGACGATGTGATGATATCCACGGTGCGATTGGATAGTCCCAGACCCAGGTATGGCCTCCTTAGAATCTGCAAATTAACAAATTAATACGATCATACAACGGGTGTTGATCCCCAGTCACAGGGTGCACCAATAGGTTATTACGTTTTGGAACCACCATAATAGGGTGTGTTATAATGCCTGAAATGAGAGGGAACCATGGCTGTGTAGGCCAGTCGGGTACCACCAAAACTCCTGAAGCGGAGTCCTGCTTGATCTTGGTCAAGCACCGACTGATGAGGCAGAATGGGGGAAATGCATATATAAACACTCTGCCCCAGTGTAGCGCGAACGTGTCTACCGCTACTGCCCCTGGGTCTGGTTCCCATGAAACATACTTCGGTACCTGGTGATTGAGTCTGGATGCAAACAATTTGATATCTGGCATCCCATACCGCACAACAATATCATTAAATACATCATGATTCAACATCCATTCTGTGTTGTCATTGAATTTGCGTGACCTGGTGTCTGCCACCATGTTGAATCTGCCTGGCAAGTAGACAGCTGAAACCCAAATGTTTCTTTTATTGCACCAGTGCCAAATAAGCCAATCTGTCACAAGATTCCGACTTGATTCCACCCATATGATTCACATACGCCACTGCCGTGGTGTTGTCAATCTGAAGATGAACATGATAGTGATGCTTGGTGGTACAATAAGCCTTAAGCCCATAAAATGCTCCCAATAGCTCTAAATAAATAATTCCATGTGATTGGGGAATAAATGCCTCAAGCACATTCCATCTGCCTCCCTAGCTAGAGATGGTATCAGTAGCACCCCAACCTAGGGCACTAACATCAGTCTGTAAAACAACTGAAGGTGGTTCAATCAGAATTTTGCTGGAACAATTTGAAATGTTTCTTATCCACCACTCTACTTCAGCAATTGCTCCAGCTGGTAATTGCATGGGTCTGTTGAAATGACCTGCATGTATCCTGAGTGCCTGTACCTTTGCCCTCTGTAAATGTTGGTAATGCAAAGGTCCATACTGTGCCGCTGGAAAGGCAGCTACCAATTTGCCAATCAAGCTGGCCACATGTCTAATTGAAGGTGATTGCTCCCCCATGAGCTTGTTACAGCCTTCAATTAAATCTAATCTCTTGCCCTTGGGCAGAGTCACAGACATGTGAGTTGAATTAACTGTGAATCCCACATAATCAATAACTTTAACCGGTATCAATTTTGATTTGATTTGATCAAATGAGGAACCCCAATCTCTCAAACATGAGTTTAACAGCTGAGATAACTCAGCTGCCTCCTGAGTTTTTGCAATTATTAAGATATCATCCAAATAAGCAATTACAATATGACCCTGAACCCGGAGTAGCCCCAGTACTGGTATTAGCAGCTTTGTAAATAATCTAGGGGCTGAGGTTAAGGCATTAGGCAGCGCTTGAAATTGCCACAATTGCCTCATCCAGCTAAATTTCAAATATCTCCGATGATCTTTATGAACAGGCACTGAGTAATATGCATCCTTTAGATCAATACATGCCATATAACACCCTCTGGAAACCAATTGCTTGGCAGTAGCAAATGTTTCCATTTTGAAATGTTTGTACTGCACAAACAGATTAAGTTCTGTCAGGTCCAAAATAATCCGACTCCCACCATCTTTCTTTGGTCTAGGAAAAATATTAGATACGAATTGGTGAGTTTGACAAACTGTCTTCTCAATTACACCTTTTATATATAATTTTTCAATTTCAGCTTGAACCTCCAAATTTTCTTTTTGTGAGAAAATGAGTGCTCGCCTTGGTGTATGCTGTGTAGGTGGACACAAATTGGGAATTAATTCAATTCGAAACCCTTGTATACTTTGCAGTATAAACAACTCTGATGTTATCCCATACTATAATTTCAGGAACCAGTGTAATCTCCCCAAACTGGTAGGTAATTCTCACTCAATATGTTTTGACAAGAACCAGACCTACCTACCTCCATGGTTACCGGTGGAATTCTTTGTCCCCTGGTTCTGGTGGGAAAAGGCATGTTTGAACAGCACACATTGAATGGCCGGCTTAGTCCTTGACCGGACCCGGTTTCAGCAAACCGCTTGTAGGGGTACTGCCTCCGAAGGGTTCTGTGGTTATTGGCGCCTTAATGAGCCCGACGGTTCTTGCCTTGTCGTCCAGCTCCTTCACCCGTTTTGCGAGGTCTTCCCCAAACAGCAGATTCGGAGGCTGGATGTTGCTTGGCTTACACAGGGCAGCGAACTTCGGTTTGATGGTAGGGCGGATGGTGCTTTTTCTCAGGCAGTTTATCTCAAAGTGCGCATTGCACATGAGAGCCAGAGCATCCTGCTGAACATCAGTCAGGTGCCCACCATCCACCGACCTGCCGAATGCCGTAATGCCCGAAGCGAGCAGCTTCAGCACTCTTTGCAGCCTCATCTCCTGCGCCCTAATGCCTACGCCCATATGGCCCCAGATGGCATGGTTTATAGCCGGCACTTTAAGCAGGATACAATTATCCGGGGTGTCGTACTTCTTAGTCATTGCATCCATGGTCGGCTCCTGAAGCTGGTGTGAGGCTAAGTAATTTAAACTCGCAGCCAACTCTTCACCCAGCGGCTCCCCTGAGTCTGTTGGGATGGCAAATCTTGCTGCCAGGAATGGAACCTCCAGTTCGTGCCCTTCATCCCTTGGGGCAGCCTCCACTGCTAAGCCCACTGATTTGGCGTCGGAATCATACTGACCCGTTATGCTCTCCTCCTCCAAGGAGGAGACATTAAGCAGCCCTGTAGTAGATGCCGCTGGCGCGGGCTCTTGGAGAGGCCAGCGCTGACACAATTCCTCCTGCTGGAGTGTGTCTTGGTGGAGCATCCTCTCCAGTAGGAAGGTTATCCTGGATAACCGACCAAACACGGTATCCATTCCATATAACCATATAACCATATAACAATTACAGCACGGAAACAGGCCATCTCGGCCCTACAAGTCCGTGCCGAACAACTTTTTTCCCTTAGTCCCACCTGCCTGCACTCATACCATAACCCTCCATTCCCTTCTCATCCATATGCCTATCCAATTTATTTTTAAATGATACCAACGAACCTGCCTCCACCACTTCCACTGTAAGCTCATTCCACACTGCTACCACTCTCTGAGTAAAGAAGTTCCCCCTCATGTTACCCCTAAACTTCTGTCCCTTAATTCTGAAGTCATGTCCTCTTGTTTGAATCTTCCCTATTCTCAAAGGGAAAAGCTGATCTACATCAACTCTGTCTATCCCTCTCATCATTTTAAAGACCTCTATCAAGTCCCCCCTTAACCTTCTGCGCTCCAGAGAATAAAGACCTAACTTATTCAACCTTTCTCTGTAACTTAGTTGTTGAAACCCAGGCAACATTCTAGTAAATCTCCTCTGTACTCTCTCTATTTTGTTGACATCCTTCCTATAATTGGGCGACCAAAATTGTACACCATACTCCAGATTTGGTCTCACCAATGCCTTGTACAATTTTAACATTACATCCCAGCTTCTATATTCAATGCTCCGATTTATAAAGGCTAGCATACCAAAAGCTTTCTTTACCACCCTATCTATATGAGATTCCACCTTCAAGGAACTATGCATGGTTATTCCCAGATCCCTCTGTTCAACTGTATTCTTCAATTCCCTACCATTTACCATGTACGTCCTATTTTGATTTGTCCTACCAAGGTGTAGCACCTCACATTTATCAGCATTAAACTCCATCTGCCATCTTTCAGCCCATTCTTCCAAATGGCCTAAATCACTCTGTAGACTTTGGAAATCCTCTTCATTATCCACAACACCCCCTATCTTGGTATCATCTGCATACTTACTAATCCAATTTACCACACCTTCATCCAGATCATTGATGTACATGACAAACAACAAAGGACCCAACACCGATCCCTGAGGCACCCCACTAGTCACCTGCCTCCAACCCGACAAACAACCATCCACCATTACCCTCTGGCTTCTCCCATTCAGCCACTGTTGAATCCATCTTGCTACTCCTGCATTTATACCCAACAGTTGAACCTTCTTAACCAACCTTCCATGAGGAACCTTGTCAAAGGCCTTACTAAAGTCCATATAGACAACATCCACTGCTTTACCCTCGTCAATTTCCCTAGTAACCTCTTCAAAAAATTCAAGAAGATTAGTCAAACATGACCTTCCAGGCACAAATCCATGCTGACTGTTCCTAATCAGACCCTGTTTATCCAGATGCTTATATATATTATCTTAAGTATCTTTTCCATTAATTTGCCCACCACTGAAGTCAAACTAACAGGCCTATAATTGCTAGGTTTACTCTTAGAACCCTTTTTAAACAATGGAACAACATGCGCAGTACGCCAATCCTCGGGGACTATTCCCGTTTCTAATGACATTTGAAATATTTCTGTCATAGCCCCGGCTATTTCTACACTAACTTCCCTCAATGTCCTAGGGAATATCCTGTCAGGACCTGGAGACTTATCCACTTTTATATTTTTCAAAAGTGTCAGTACTTCTTTTACTTTGAAACTCATAGTATCCATAGCTACTCTACTAGTTTCCCTTACCTCACATAATTCAATATCCTTCTCCTTGGTGAATACCGAAGAAAATAAATTGTTCAATATCTCCCCATCTCTTTTGGCTCTGCAGATAGCTGTCCACTCTGTCTCTCCAATGGACCAATTTTATCCCTCGTTATCCTTTTGCTATTAATATAGCTGTAGAAACCCTTTGGATTTACTTTCACCTTACTTGCCAAAGCAACCTCATGTCTTCTTTTAGCTTTTCTAATTTATTTCTTAAGATTCTTTTTACATTCCTTATACTCCTCAAGCACCTCATTTACTTCATGCTGCCTATAATTATTGTGGATCTCCCTCTTTTTCCGAACAAGATGTCCAATTTCCCTTGAAAACCAGGGCTCTTTCCAATTTTTACTGTTTCCTTTCAACCGAACAGGAAAATAAAGATTCTGTACTCTTAAAATTTCCCCTTTAAATGTTCTCCATTTCTCTTCTACGTCCTTCCCATAAAACAAAATATCACAGTTCACTCCTTTTAAATCATTTCGCATCTCATCAAAGTTAGCCTTTCTCCAATCAAAAATCTCAACCCTAGGTCCAGTTCTGACCCTCTCCATAATTATATTGAAACTAATGGTATTGTGATCACTGGACCCGAAGTGCTCCCCAACGCATACCTCCGCCACCTGTCCCGTCTCATTTCCTAACAGGAGGTCCAACACTGCCCCTCCGCTAGTAGGTACCTCTATGTATTGCTGCAAAAAACTATCCTGCACACATTTTACAAACTCCAAACCATCCAGCCCATTTACCGAATGTGTTTCCCAGTCTATGTGTGGAAAGTTGAAATCTCCCACAATCACTACTTTGTGCTTACTACTAATATCTGCTATCTCCTTACATATTTGCTCTTCCAATTCTCGATCCCCATTTGGCGGTCTATAATACACCCCTATAAGTGTTGCTACCCCTTTCCCACTTCTCAGTTCCACCCAAATAGCCTCCCTAGATGAGCCCTCCAATCTATCCTGCCAAAGCACTGCTGTAATATCTTCCCTGACTAGTAATGCAACACATCCACCTCTTGCCCCTCCAATTCTATCACACCTGAAGCAACGAAATCCTGGAATATTTAGTTTCCAATCACAGCCCTCCTGCAACCATGTTTCACTGATCGCCACAACATCATACTTCCAGGTGTCTATCCAGACTCTAAGCTCATCCACCTTTCTTACAATGCTCCTAGCATTAAAATATGCACATTTAAGAAACCCGCCGCCTCTTATTCTCTGTTTATTTCCTTTTTTTCTTTCTCCTCTTGTGCCCGAGTGCTTCCCTTTTCTGCTTCCTGCCTCCCATTCTGTCTACTAGCTTTCTCTATTTGAGTCCCTCGCCCCAACCATTCTAGTTCCTGGAGAGGAACCCTCCCGGCCGGACTCGTCCGAGTCTATCGGCCGTGCAGACTTGCTGGGGGCTTTACGCCCCACAGGCGCAGCCACGGTGCCCTCAGACACCAAGTCGGCAGTCGCTGGTCTTACTGTTAGCGACTCGGTAGATGAACTAGGCAGCCTCCCACTACACGCACTCCTGCGGTCTTAAGTTACTTTCGCGACGGCTCGCCTTGCTCTCAACGTTTTCACCATGCTTGGACTTGCCTCCTGTAACAAGAATTATCAAGCGCAGAAACGACCTCCGACTAAGTTTGACACTTACCTGAGGCTTTTTAAACTTACCGCTGGAGGAGCGCTGCACCTCCTAGCCGGTCGCTGCGCCATGCGTCAGACGTAATGACTGGCGGGGTTCTTCACGGAATCACTTACGTGACTCCGAAGTAAAATAGGACCTGTTTCTCTTAACAAAGAGTGTAGGAAGGAACTGCAGATGCTGGTTTAAACTGAAGATAGACACCAAAAACTAGAAAAACTCAGCCGGACAGGGAGCATCTCTAGAGAGAAAGAATGGGTGATGTTTCGAGTTGAGACCTTCAGCCTGAGGAGGTTGAAAACCAGCCATAAACACAATGACTGGAGATGTGTGTTATTCAACTAAGGGCAGAAATCAGAATCATGTGTTCATCTTTATTGACATGGCACCATAATAAATATATTACAGAAAAAATAATTTAATGGGGTGGCACAGTGGTGCAGCGGTAGAGTTGCTGCCTTACTATCACATGGGTTTTCTCTGGATATTCCGGTTTCTCCCACATCCAAAAGAAGCGCCGGTTTGTAGTTTAATTGGCTTCTGTAAATTGTCCCTGCCGTGTAGGATGGAACTGGTGTATGATAGATTGCTGGTCGGTGTGGACTTGGTGGGCTGAAGGGCCTGTTTCCATATATATATGTTTTACATATATATCTTAATTTCATTGAACCATATACGATTGAATAAGTGGCATTATTTTCATCTTGTTTCTAGAGTCAAAGTGTAAGGCTGATTGATTTATTTGTGCAGAACAGTGATGGAAGTCTGACTCTTGCCTTGTTTCAAGTTCAAGTTCAAGTGAGTTTTTCTCTGTTTTTTTCTCTATATATATATATGCAAAACAGCATGAATTATAATCTGATTTCCATACATGAATATAGTCATTCATGTGCTGCACCAGTTGATCAGAGCCTGGCTCTACTGTGGAATGTAATTAGGAATGTAATTTAGCCTAACCTTATTTATACCTAATCCAATTTAAAGCATAAATGTTACACTCAAGTGTCAGTTAAAAGACTCAACAGTAAGCACCAGATTGCACAATTTCAAGCTTAAAAATGCGAACGATCCTTACCGCTCCCTCACAATTTCTCACTCTCAACTCTCCCTGCCGTTTGCGTTGTTTTGACATTTGCGCAAAAACGGTACCCGCAACGATTATTTGTCACCTTACTCACTGTTCTCCTCTGCTTTGTTCGGATTGGTGGAATATTACAAAAGTTATGAAGGTTTAAAATTCGTAAGATCAGCAGATTGGTCTTCTCTCCTGTCATCCACTGGGATGGCAACGCCCCTTCCGGCACCCGCTGTCAATCACGGGGGTGAGGAGAATAAAGCTCCGGAAGCCGGGCTGAGTTCAGAATCCGCCCGAGTCCGTCAGCCCCGAAGTGGTGCACCAACCCCGCCCACACACCCTTACCAGCCCACACACCCCTCCCCGCCCACAAACCCCTCCCCGCCAACACCCCCCTCCCCTCGCACACCCCCCCAGTGGTAGGCTACGGCTGCGGCAGGCCACAGCAATGGTAGGCCATGGCAGCACTCCCCCCACAATCGCCGCTGCCTGAATCCAACCCCTCAAAAAACAAGATTATGTAAAGTACAAGGTTGCAAAACATAATTAGGGAAAAAAATACAAGTTCATGGCAGTGCAAGAGGTGAAATATAGCGTGTAAAAAAGGAACTGCAGATGCTGGTTGAAACCAAAGATAGATACAAAAAGCTGGAGTAACTCAGCGGGTGAGATAGCATCTCTGGAGAAAAGGAATAGATGACGATTCGGGTCGAGACCTTTCTTGAGGAGAGGTGAATCATAGTGTTCTCTTTGTGGAGGTATGATTGGGATTGTGCAGATTGGTTTATAAACCTGATGATTTTTGTAAAATAGTAACTGCTGAAGCTGGTGGTGTGGAAGCTCTGAAACTCCTGCCTGATGGTAGCAGTGAGCAGAGGGCATGGCTCAGATGGTGGTGATTCTTGATGATAGGTCGCACTTTCTTGAGGCAGCACTTCATGGAGATGCTTTCGATGAAGGGCTGGGATGTGCGCATGACCTGGCTGCAGTCTCTTGCAGTCCTGTGCATTGGAATTGCTACAGGAGGCCATGATGCAACTGGTCAGAATACCATATAAACCATATAACAATTACAGCACGGAAACAGGCCATCTCGGCCCTACAAGTCCGTGCCGAACAACTTTTTTCCCTTAGTCCCACCTGCCTGCACTCATACCATAACCCTCCATTCCCTTCTCATCCATATTTTAAATGATACCAACGAACCTGCCGCCACCACTTCCACTGGAAGCTCATTCCACACCGCTACCACTCTCTGAGTAAAGAAGTTCCCCCTCATGTTACCCCTAAACTTCTGTCCCTTCACAATGCATCTGTGGAACTTAAAGTATTTGGTGACATGCCAAATATCTGATGCGCCTTCTTTGGGATAATAGTAAGATTAAACGAGAACTTACCAGTTTGAAGTTTGATCGTTATTTTATGAGGAGTAACGTTGAGGGAATACGTGAAGAACCCCGCCAGGACGCATGCGTGTCATTCTTCAAAGCAGCGGTGTGAAATCACAGATAACTGTAATGACTAAACATAGTAAGATTAGAGAAGAGATACCAGTTGAGTATATGATCAAGGGTGGGAGCAGAGGGCACGTATTCCCTCAACGTTATTCCTCATAAAATAACGATCAAACTTCAAACTGGTAAGTTCTCGTTTAATCTTACTATTTTACTTCGGAGTCACGTGAGTGACTACGTGAAGATTTTAAAGCTCTGTGATTTCATGCCGTGGAAACGAGTCCATGCATCACATCTGCCTTGATTATGGGGAGAATAGAGTTAACATCATTAGACATCAATACGATATTGAAACCCAACGATAAAAATATTAACACCAATTATTGCCCCTATTTATGGGGTAAATTATATTACAGAACTTAAATTTGTTTCTGCAAATGTTCCAGGTTCAATGACTGGATTGTTATAAAGTCGTTGGAAAGTTTCCTCCGTTGACCATCCTGCTGTCTTGAGGATTTGGTCCATAGGAACGTCCAACTTCATAGCTGCCGATGTAGCTGCAGCCCTGGTGGAGTGAGATTTTAAAATGCTAGTGTCTACTCCAGCCTTTATTAGGACCTGTTTTAGCCATCTAGAGATGGTCTGGACTGTCACTGTTTTGAGTGGCTGTTTGTAGCTGATTAAAGTGACATTTCTTTCCCTCTGATGATCTTAGTATACTCCATATATAATATTAAGTGTGTTACAATACAGAGACGACCATCTGTCGGGTAGGCCCTGAATTCTGTTTTTAGGCCTGCTGACCCCTGTCTGTTCTGTTTGACTATTTCATTGATGTGAAAAGTTAAATTTCCAGATGAAATAATCATGTTGTCCAACCTTTGTTTCTGTAGTGACTGGACCTTTTGTGCCGTGACCAAGGCCAGTCAGCATGACTGTTTTCATAGTCAGCTTCTGTAGGGACAGAGCTGTAGCTGGAGACCAGTTTCTTAACATGGTCAGTACAATGCTCACATCCCATATTTGGGAGTACCTGGTTCTTGGGGGATTAATATTAAAATGCCCCTCATGAGTTTGGTTACCAGGGTGTGTCCCAACAGAATGCCGCTCTGTTCCTTGCGCCAGGTATGTTGACAGAGCACTTCTGGCGCAGTTGATGGCACTATGACTGAGCCTCTCATCGTAATGGAGGCTTGCCAGGAATTCCATAACAGACGGGATGTTCATAGATCTGTGGGTGATGTTTATTGTTGTGACAGTACATCCCATTTCTTGATGACACCAAGTACTGATTTTTTGGTGGACTGTCTGTGGCCCGCTGAAATAATTCCACTGTTCGGTCCGTCAGTCCCAGGTGTAGTAGAGGTGCTTTCAACTTTATAAATTAATAGGTTTATATAATTATGACATGGGTAACTCCCCTTGTTGCGGGAAGAACCAGTAAATTAGGTCTATGATGGATGGTGATGCATGGTTCTAAAACCATGTCGATATCACCGGG
This sequence comes from Amblyraja radiata, assembly GCF_010909765.2. Classification (NCBI taxonomy): domain Eukaryota; kingdom Metazoa; phylum Chordata; class Chondrichthyes; order Rajiformes; family Rajidae; genus Amblyraja; species Amblyraja radiata. Next base: position 39,747,072 of record NC_045959.1, read on the forward strand.
ACCGATGGTTGAGTAGGCCAATCGGGTACCATCAAAATACCAGACGCGGAGTCTACTGTTTATTCCTAAATACCCGACTGATGAGGCAGAAGGAGGGAATGCATAAATAATCCCTCAATGCAGCGAAAATGCATCTGTAGCCACTGCCCCAGGTTCTGGTTCCCAAGAACCTAATTCGATAACTGGTGAGAGCATGGATGTGAATAGGTCGTTATCTGGTGTTCCATACCGTGCTGTAATTCCAGCAATACATTTTTTATCCAACATCCATACAGTGTTTTCATAGACTTAGCGTGACCTGTTGTCTGCCACTAAATTCAGTTTACCTAGTAAGTTGGTAGCTGATATCCAAATATCTTTCTGGATACACTATTGCCAAATTGTGTTGGCCAGATAGTCACATGATGTCGATATGTTTCCACCCATAAGGTTGACATATGCTACCACGGTGGTGTAGTCAATTAGTAGTCTAACATACTAGTGATATAACCCAGAACAATATGACTTAAAGCCATGGAATGCACTCAACTTTCCCAGGTATTTATGCCCAGCGTTTGTAATGATGCCTCCTGTGCATTCCATCTCCCCCACAGCTGGAGATGGAATTGGTAGCATCCCATCCAAGTGCCCATCAGTATGTAGTTCCATAGACGGGTAGCTGTTAATGTTTGGATAGGAACAATGCCTAATGTTATGTTTCCACCATTTTAGTACCATTGTGGCCTCTGTTGGTAGCTTCTTTGGTCTGTCAGAATGACCCTCATAATTTTTGAGTGCACGCATGTTTGCGCTCAGTAATTTGATAATGTAAAGGTCCGATTTATGTGGCTGGAACACAGCCACTATAATGCCAATTATTCTACTACCAGTCTGATGGATGGTTTAGTTTACTGCAAGCCTCCATTAAGGCTGTAACCTTTTCTTACGACAAAGTCACTGACATGTGAGCTGAGTTAAGAGTGAAACCGCAGATGATCCATTGTGTTAAATACATCTGTGGTCACCTCTAATGGGTACTGTATAGTAAGCATTTTTTAATACGATGCTTGCCATGTAGTAACCTAGGATCAATACCTTTACAGTAACAAAGGTTCCCATCTAGCAATGAATATAAAGTACGAAAGTATTCGAATTAGTCAAATCTATGATGATGTGGCAACCACCATCTATTTTATGATAAAGATTTTTGGACACGAATTCCTGTGATTCGTGTTGGATGTCCTCCATTACTCCTTTTTTATTTGGGCACTGTAGTTCAGTATGCGCTTTTGATTATTTCTTTGCCTGTAAGCATGAACATTCAGTTCGGTACATGCTGAACTGGAGGATTATGTTTTGAATAATTCTATGGTATAACCCTATACTTCTTCCTCCATGGTTACTATTAGTAGGTTTGTTACTTTTTCGGCATCCTCCGTGGACGTTGAGGTGCCGGTGTCTGGATCTGTAGTTGGGTCTGTGTTGAGGGTTAGCGCATTCCCCAGGAAGTAGTTTTTAAACGTTGCTTTAATGAGCCCCATGGTTTCCCTCTATGTCAAGGTCTTTACCTGTTTAGATAAGTTGCCTCCAAATTTTAATATTGGTGGTATGGAGGTTCCAGGTTTGCATAGGCCTGCAAATTAGGGTCTAAAGCCGGTTGGATGGTACTTCTTCCTAATGCTGTTTACTCGTATTGGTAGTTTGCAAAATAAGGCCAGTGCATCCTGGTGATCTAGTGTCATGTCTTTTTTGTTTATTGTGCAGGCGAAACCCGTAATACCCACTGTTAGGACATTTGGAACTTTCTTTCGTTTCAAGTCCCTGCCCTGCCATGTTTTCAAATACACTGGTTGATACTGGGAACATTCAGTGTTTTGCAGTTCCCTGATGGTAAGTGTCTTCCAATAGGTTTTCTGCACCCCATGTGCACTAGGGGTATGTTCTGCACCTCTGTTCAGGTTCAGCCCAGAATTGACCCCCTATACTCCCCTCTGATGAGGGAGAACACTGTGCAGCCCTACAAGAGGTACTGCTGTAGGACTTACTAGCTGCCCCCTGTGACTAGTCTCCATCTCCTGGAGCCTGCCACTTACCTGCTCCAACAGCCGCTCCAGCTGGCTCCGATGCTCTCGGGCACCCAACCGGCTCCAATGCACATGGTCACTGGCCGTCACGGCTGCTCCTGAAGCCGCTACTCCTGAGGCCGCTCCTGCTCCAGTTCCTGCAGCCACTCCACCCGGCTCCAATGCTCACGGGCACTGGCCGTCGCGGCTGCTCCTGAAGCTTCTCCTGCTCCAGCTCCTGCAGTCAGCCCAGGATTGACCCTCGGTGTTCCCCTCTGATGAGGGAGAAACACTGTGCAGCCCCACAAGAGGTACTGCTATGGGGCTTACTAACTGCCCACTGTGGCTAGCCTCCATCTCCCGGAGCCTGCCACTTTGGGGTATTTCCTCCAGCAGCCGCTCCAACCGGCTCTAATGCTCATGGGCACTGGCCATCGCGGCTGCTTGAAGCTGTTCCTCCAGCAGCCGCTCCAACCGGCTCTAATGCTCATGGGCACTGGCCGCCACGGCTGCTTGAAGCTGGTCCTCCTGCAGCCGCTCCAACCGGCTCCAATGCTCACGGGCACTGGTCATCGCGGCTGCTTGAAGCTGTTCCTCCAGCAGCCGCTCCAACCGGCTCTAATGCTCATGCGCACTGGCCGCCACGGCTGCTTGAAGCTGGTCCTCCTGCAGCCGCTCCAACCGGCTCCAATGCTCACGGGCACTGGACGTCGCGGCTGCTTTGTTCCCCGCTCCCAGCCGCTCAAACCGGCTCCAATGCGCACGGGCACTGGCCGCTCGCGGCTGCTCCTAAAGCCACTCCAACCGGCCCCAATGCACACGGGCACTGGCCGCTCGCAGCTATTGAGAGTCGGACTCCTCGGAGTCAACGACCCTGTTAGTTTTTGCTTCGCTCTCCTGCCCGGCTTGGCCGGTGCGGGAGCGAAGTCGGGAGCGAAGTCGGGCACAGCTGTTCCCATTACGGGAGATTGGCGTGCCTTTGGCTGCTGCTGCCTGCTGCCCGCAACTCCGCGGTTCTCCCCCGCCAGCCTTTCCGCAGCCTTCGTGGATCTGGTCCATGTCTCCACCTGAAAGGTAAGTGGAAGGAACGCAGAGTCTTCTTACCTGCTGTTCCCGACTTTCAAATTCTGGAACGCAGAGTCTCCTTACCTGCTGTTCCCGGCTTTCAAATTTTGCTGCTAAGGGAACGTTGTTCCCCCTGCTGTGACTCGTTGCAATGTGTGTAGCGATATGACACGCATGCGTCCTGGTGGGGTTCTTCACGTAGTCACTCACGTGACTCCGAAGTAAAATCTCTATGTGCTGGGCCCAGATTAGATCATCCACCAAAGTGTGGTGAATTGTAGGAATTCATAAGGTCATCAGTGATTGGAGAAGAATTTGGCCATTAGCCCCATTGTCTACTCCGCCATTCATTCATGGCTGATTTATCTCTCCCTCCTAACCCCATTCTCCTGCCTTCTCCCCATAACCCCTGACATCTGTACTAATCAAAGGGAATTATTGGAATTAATCTGGGAAAAGGGCTTTGGAATCTTAGTTGCTGAGTATGTTCAAGACAAATCTGTGTATTTTGGGATATTAAAGGCATTGAAGGATATGATATCAGTGTGGTGGAAGTAGCATTTGCTGCATTGAAGAGGCTTTCAGATAGGTACATGAATATGCAGGGAATGGAGGGATAAGGATCACGTGGGGAAGAGAAGATTAGTTTATCTTGGCATTTTGTTCGGCATGGATGTTGTGGGCTGAATGACCTGTTTCTGTGCTGTCCTGTTCTATGCTCTCATGTTGAGGCACAAAATCATCCAAGGTCTTATTGAATGGCTGAGCAGGCACAAAGAGACAAATGGCCTCTGCCGCTTGTGTTTCTTATGTTCTTACATCAAAATGAATCTAAATGATTTAATTTAAAGACTGAAGTACAAAAGCAATGACATAGTTTGCAACCTTTCATGCCTTGCTTTAATTGAATGTGTTGGTCATGTCTAAATAAAGTCCTTTTTGAACACAAGTCCGTGTGAAGGAGTTGAATGAGGCAGTGACAAAAGATCCATAAATAAAATAGAACAATATATGAATAAAGAACGGAGAAAATTTCAATTGCTTCTGATGTATTAACACTTATGAGTATTGTAATTGCCATCTTAATTCTTGTTAAAAATTTTAAAACTGCAAACTATCAAAGAGAAACATCTCCCCCTGCTGGAAATTTAGCAGAGTTGCAGGATTTACTGCCAGTAGAATTAGGTGGCCTCAGAATTTTCCAGATTGTTGTAGATCCCCCACACCGGGAAGAGTGAACAGGCAGATTCCTGCACTCCAGGAAAGTTCAGACAGGATCCCAGATTTCCAGAGCAACCAATTATATTCCAGTGAGCTCCGGCACTCTGTCCCAGAGGGAGAAAAATATAAGGAATTGGAATGAGAAAGAGGTGGTCAGGAACAAGGAGAATTAAATTGAGCGGTGAGCCTTCCCTCAGATCAGTGGGAAGAATGACCAGGTTGTCCCTCCTCTCACCTATTCTGCGAGGTGCTGCCCCCTGGTCCTGTGTTACTACAGCCGTGTTAGTCAGTTGGCACAGTGGCACAGTGGCAGAGTTGCTGCCTAACGGTACCAGGGACCATGATTTGATCCTGACTGCAGGTGCTGCATGTACAGAATTTGTATGTTTTCCCTGTGACTGCATAGGTTTCCTGTGGATGCTCTAGTTTCCTCCCATATTTTCCAAAGACGTGCAGGTTTGTAGATTAATTTAATGTCTGTAAATTGTCCCTAGAGTGTTGGATAGAGTGTTGGTGATCATGGTCGGTGTGGACGCACAGAGTCATACAGTGTGGAAACAGGCCCATTGGACCAACATGCCCAGGCCGACCAACTAGTCCCATCTGCCTGCTTTTGGCCCAAATCACTCTGAACCTATCCTATCCATGTACCTGTACAAAAGTTTTTTAAGGATAGACAGAAAAAGCTTCTGTGTGCTGTAGGGTCTGTTTCCATGCTGTATCTCTAAATTAAACTAAAAACGAAAGCACTGCCATGTATACAGGCATCCAGGGTCAGCAGGTAAGACAACGCCAGAAGAGCGATAAATCCCAGCTGATTCTGATGCCTCACATTGTCCACGTCGCAACCCGTAATATAAGAACTCAAATCATTAACCATCAACAGTAGGTTTATTTTACTTGCACAAGGGGAGAAGTGTCTCAGTCAAAGGCAGTGATCAGAACTCCAAAGTTAAGTTGGTACAGCAGGACATTTATACACCAAAACAATTACAACTGAGGAAGTACGAAGGTGAAGTAGATCGACGTGTTAATTACAGGATCTGTACTTTATACAAAAGTCACGACTTCTTGGTTCCACACAGCACCAGAGTACAAAGGTAAGGCTGCTTAATATGTTCATAACTGACACTTGATCGCAACTTCTCAGTTCTGCATGAAACAGGATACAAAGATAATGACAGTGAAGACCAGCTGGTGGCTTCTGAGTGCCACATGTGTCAAGGTAAGGACAATGAATATGCTGACAACTGATACGAGCTGGCATCCTCTGAACTTTGCATGCAGCAGAGTACAAAGGTAGTGACAACAAATGCGTTAATGGCAAGTATGTGCGTATTGGAAGTATAATGGGAATAACAGTGAATATGTTAAATAGCAAATACTAGCTACTGTCTTCTGTACTCCACAAGGAGCAGAGTTCAAAGGTGAGGAAAATGAATGTGTTAAATAACAGATACTAACTGGCAGCTTAGTTTAATGTATTAATGTATTAATGTATTAATGAATACACCTTTAACAGCTTTTGAGACTTTGACACTCCCTCCTTTTTGTTCATTAGGACAACATCACAATGGCAAGAGTCCACAAAGTCAATCTTCCTCAGAGACATAGAAACATAGAAACATAGAAAATAGGTGCAGGAGTAGGCCATTCGGCCCTTCGAGCCTGCACCGCCATTCGATATGATCATGGCTGATCATCCAACTCAGTATCCCATCCCTGCCTTCTCCCCATACACCCTGATCCCTTTAGCCACAAGGGCAACATCTAACTCCCTCTTAAATATAGCCAATTAACTGGCCTCAACTACCTTCTGTGGCAGAGAATTCCACAGATTCACCACTCTCTGTGTAAAAAATGATTTTCTCATCTCGGTCCTAAAAGACTTCCCTCTTATCCTTAAACTGTGACCCCTAGTTCTGGACTTCCCCAACATCGGGAATAATCTTCCTGCATCTGGCCTGTCCAACCACTTAAGAATTTTGTAAGTTTCTATAAGATCCCCCCTCAATCTCCTAAATTCTAGCGAGTATAAGCCGAGTCTATCCAGTCTTTCTTCATATGAAAGTCCTGACATCGCAGGAATCAGTCTGGTGAACCTTCTCTGCACTCCCTCTATGGCAATAATGTCCTTACTCAGATTTGGAGACCAAAGCTCTACGCAATACTCCAGGTGTGGTCTCACCAAGACCCTGTACAACTGCAGTAGAACCTCCCTGCTCCTATACTCAAATCCTTTTGCAATGAAAGCTAACATACCATTTGCTTTCTTCACTGCCTGCTGCAACTGCATGCCTACTTTCAATGACTGGTGTACCATGACACCCAGGTCTCGTTGCATCTCCCCTTTTCCTAATCGGCCACCATTCAGATAATAGTCTACTTTCCTGTTTTTGCCACCAAAGTGGATAACCTCACATTTATCCACATTATACTGCATCTGCCATGCATTTGCCCACTCACCCAGCCTATCCAAGTCACCTTGCAGTCTCCTAGCATCCTCCTCACAGCTAACACTGCCCCCCAGCTTAGTGTCTTCCGCAAACTTGGAGATGTTGCCTTCAATTCCCTCATCCAGATCATTAATATATATTGTAAATAGCTGGGGTCCCAGCACTGAGCCTTGCGGTACCCCACTAGTCACTGCCTGCCATTGTGAAAAGGACCCGTTTACTCCTACTCTTTGCTTCCTGTTTGCCAGCCAGTTCTCTATCCACATCAATACTGAACCCCAATACCGTGTGCTTTAAGTTTGTATACTAATCTCTTATGTGGGACCTTGTCGAAAGCCTTCTGAAAGTCCAGATACAACACATCCACTGGTTCTCCCCTATCCACTCTACTAGTTACATCCTCGAAAAATTCTATAAGATTCGTCAGACATGATTTACCTTTCGTAAATCCATGCTGACTTTGTCCAATGATTTCACCACTTTCCAAATGTGCTGCTATCCCATCTTTAATAACTGACTCTAGCAGTTTCCCCACTACCGATGTTAGACTAACTGTTCTGTAATTCCCCGTTTTCTCTCTCCCTCCCTTCTTAAAAAATGGGGTTACATTAGCTACCCTCCAATCCTCAGGAACTACTCCAGAATCTAAAGAGTTTTGAAAAATTATCATTAATGCATCCACTATTTCTGGAGCTACTTCCTTAAGTACTCTGGGATGCAGCCTATCTGGCCCTGGGGATTTATCGGCCTTTAATCCATTCAATTTACCCAACACCACTTCCTGACTAACCTGGATTTCACTCAGTTCCTCCATCTCCTTTGGCCCGCGGTCCCCTGCTATTTCCGGCAGATTATTTATGTCTTCCTTAGTGAAGACAGAACCAAAGTAGTTATTCAATTGGTCTGCCATGTCCTTGTTCCCCATGATCAATTCGCCTGTTTCTGACTGCAAGGGACCTACATTTGTTTTAACTAATCTTTTCCTCTTCACATATCTATAAAAACTTTTGCAGTCATTTTTTATGTTCCCTGCCAGTTTTCTTTCATAATCTATTTTCCCTTTCCTAATTAAGCCTTTTGTCCTCCTCTGCTGGACTCTGAATTTCTCCCGCTAGGTAGGCTGCTTGATTTAGCTAATTTGTACGCTTCATCTTTTGTTTTGATACTATCCCTGATTTCCCTTGTTATCCACGGATGCACTACCTTCCCTAATTTATTCTTTTGCCAAACTGGGATGAACACTTGTTGTAGTTCATCCATGCAGTTTTTAAATGTCTTCAATTGCATATCCACCGTCAACCCTTTAAGAATCATTTGCCAGTCTATCTTGGCCAATTCACGTCTCATACCCTCAAAGTCACCTTTCTTTAAGTTCAGGACCCTTGTTTCTGAATTAACAATGTCACTCTCCATGAAGAACTCAACCATATTATGGTCACTCTTGCCCAAGGGGCCACGCACAACAAGACTGCTAACTAACCCTTCCTCATTACTCAATACCCAGTCTAGAATAGCATGCTCTCTCATTGGTTCCTCCACATGTTGGTTTAGAAAACTATCCCGCATACATTCCAAGAAATCCTCTTCCTCAGCACCCCTGCCAATTTGATTCACCCAATCTATATGCAGATTGAAGTCACCCATTATAATTGTTTTACCTTTGTTGCACGCATTTTTAATTTCCTGCTTGATGCCATCCCCAACTCCACTACTACTGTTAGGTGGCCGGTACACAACTCCCACTAGCGTTTTCTGCCCCTTAGTGTTTCGCAGCTCTACCCATATCGATTCCACATCCTCCAAGCTAATGTCCTTCCTTTCCATTGCGTTAATCTCCTCTCTAACCAGCAATGCTACCCCGCCTCCTTTTCCTTTCTGTCTATCCCTCCTGAATATTGAATATCCCTGGATGTTCAGCTCCCAGCCTTGGTCACCCTGGAGCCATGTCTCCATGATCCCAACTATATCATATTCATTAATAACTATCTGCACATTCAACTCATCCACCTTATTACGAATGCTCCTTGCATTAAGATACAAAGCCTTCAGGCTTGTTTTTACAACACTCTTACCCCTTATACAATTATGTTGAAAAGTGGCCCTTTTTGATTCATGCCCTGGATTTGTCTGCCTGCCACTTTTACTTTTCACCATGCTACCTATTGCTTCTACCCTCATTTTGCACCCCTCTGCCTCTCTGTTCTTGCACCCACCCCAAGGTTTCCTCCATGCGGTTGTCTTAATGCTGTGGTGTGGCCCTTTTATTTTCAGTGTGACATGTTGACCCACGTAGGATGTTCTTTGACTTTGAACGCTGTGTTTGTAGTCAAATGAACTTGGAAGTGTCCCTCAAACCAGGGGTGCAGGTCTTCTTCTTAGAAGGTCAGGTTCTAAAGAGTGACACTTCCTATCTGCTGGGTCAAGCTGTGCCTTTTTTACCTGTGAATGACAACTGGAAATGCATCTGGTTAGAGCAATACAGCAGCTGAGCATATCCTCATTCCTCTGGTGAATGTCCATTTGTTTCATCTAGAAAGTGCCGAAAAGGGAAGGCGCTGTGGGCGGCCAAACACAACCTCATGAGGAGACAGACTGGTTGTTCATTAGTAGAGGAATGCCTGGTCATTAAGACTAAGTGCATGACATTGACCCATTTCAGACCAGTTTCTGCACATATTTGTGCAAGTTGAGCCTTCCATTATACCGTTCGACAAGTCCCGCAGACTGAGGGTCAAGTCAAGCGTGTTTTATTGTCATATGTCCCAGATGGGACAACAAAATTCTTACTTGCTGTAGCACAACAGAATATGTGAATATGTAAACATAGTACATAATGGGGGAAGAGGAAAAAGAATGTTCAATAAATAACAAATATAGTGCAATAATAATGTAGTCTTTTGCAGTTCAGAGATCAGAGCTTATTCGTTGTTGTGTTTAATAGCCTGATGGCTGTAGGGAAGAAGCTGTTCCTGAACCTGGACGTTACAGTTTTCAGGCTTTTCTGTACCTTCTTCCTGATGGTAATGTTGAAATGAGTGTGTGGTCAGGATGGTGTGGGTCTTTGATGATTTTGGCTGACTTTTTGGGGCAGCGACTACGATAGATCCCTTTGACGGCGGGGAGGTCAAAGTTGGTGATGGACTGGGCAGTGGTCACAACTTTTTGTAGTCTTTTCCTCTCCTGGACGTTCAAGTTGCCGAACCAGGCCACGATGTAACCAGTCAGAATGCTCTCTACCGTGCACCTGTAACAGACAGGTGCCGTGAGTAATTACTCAAGGTAGGCAGTCAGTCGGCTTTAAAAACAATCTTAAACCGCGCATGCGCAGATTGTTCTCTCCGTTAAAAATAAAAATAAGTAACAATTCAATTTTCCCAAGGCTTCGAAATCTCCTTCATTTATTAATTATTTAATGGGTGCGGGATGGAGGATGAAGGCAGGTGGAGAGATGGTGGGAAAAACGGGAGCACACCGGGACAAGTTGAATCAGTTGTCATCTTATTGAATGACAATACTAATTCAAGGGACCAATTGGAGGGAGAGTTCCTTTCACAGTGCGGGGAGAGTCTGTGCCAGGGGTTAAAGATGCGGGGAGGGCAGGAGTGTTGAGAAGGAGAGGGTCAGAGATCATGTCAGACTCACTCACCGCTGCTGCGGCTTTCCAGGCACGGACAGCAGAACTGGCCGTTACTTCCGGGGAAGGAAGCGGCTCGGGTGACTGCGAGTGGCCGCCGGGACCCGTCAGCAGAACCGGCTGCCACTTCAGCGCCTTCTGCCAGCCCACTCACCTCTAGCAGTGCTCTCCGTTTGAACACCTCTCACCTGCCGCTCGCCGGCTTCGCTCATGTCAGCCGCTTCCCGCAAATCCTTAAATTCCGACAGCCGAGTAACCTCAATTGGTCCCTTGAGTGCGCAGTCGGAATTTAAGGATTTGCGGGAAGCGGCTGACATGAGCGAAGCCGGCAAGCGGCAAGAGAGAGATTTTCAGATGGAGAGCACTGCCAGAGGTGTGCGGGGACCAGCAAAAGGGGCTGTCCGGTCCCGGCGTCCACTCACAGCCACCCGAGCTAATTCACTCCCTGGCCACAATGCGGTGGCTCCATGCCTGGAGCGTCGCAAGTGGGTTACTGACCCCGATCCCCTCCTTCACAATGCTCCTGCCCTACCCACAACTTTACCCCAGGCCAGATTCCTCAAATACTGTGAAAGGAGCTCTCCCCTCCCCCCTCCCACCCACCCCAGGAAATATGGTATTTAAAAACATAAAGCACCAAGAAATGTACTTACCACGTTATTGGTACACAAACTCCATTCTTCACTCTTTGTTTCCTAAGATGCTCTTAAAATAATGACAATCCATATTTGAAAAACCGGCAAAAAACTCGCACTGCGCATGCGCAGTAGACTGATGCGCCTGAGCTGTACAGCAAAGGCAGAATTTCAGCTACCTTCATCTCCCCTTGAAATTGACGGCTTCAAGCAGCGCTGAAGGCATGTGGGCTGCACAGACCTCCTCGTGTTACTAGTGCTGTGGTTGAAAGGCACGGAGAATTATGCCTACCTAAGAGATCGATCTCTTAGATAGGCATAATTCTCCCATGCCTTTACTATTTATACTTAATAATTGCCATTTCATAATTTTAGTCAGGGTAGGCAGTGCCTACCTTGCCTACCCTGATGGCACATGCCTGACCTGTAGAGGTTTAGGAGAATCCTTTTCGGCTGCAGTGAAAACGCTGGTCGATGTGATGTCACATTTTCTTAATGATTGTTCCTATAAAATGTGAACCATTGTCGCTGGAGAGCAGGAGAGGGATTCCAAATCGGGAATGACTTCCATCAGAGGAAGTTTGGTGACTGAAGTAGCCTGTAGGAAATGCCTCTACCCATTGAGAGAACAACATCAATGAAGACAAATACACACTTAAATCACACGCAAGGGGTTAACTCATTGAAATCCATCTAAAATCGCATATAATGGCCTCAGGGATTCGAATGGGAGGAGGACTGAACTGTTTCAGCCTTGCCGGGGTTAATGGTTTGGCAGATGAAGTACGGTTGTATACGAATGTATATAGTCCATGCTCTTGCACCATTATAAATGGTATAATTTAATTGTAATACCATTAAAAAAAATGATTTTGAAATCTGAAAGAGAACCGTAGACAGGCAAGCAAGAGACGCTGTCTCTCGCCTAGTACATTTCTACTAATAATTCCCCCACAAATTGAAGTTGATCCTTGGTATCTCCCAAACATGACATCAAAAAAGTTCTGAAACTGTAGCAATCTGAATTATGTTGCCACTAAAAATTAAAACATTTGATCCAATTTGATCAATTACCCAATTCACAGAAGGAAACAAAAAACATCTCACTGCATCTCATTCACATCTTCAAGACTAACTTTAATCTTATAGGCCTGTCCCATTTAGGTGACTTTTTAAGCAACTACAGGAGTCTATGCGGTCGCCACATGTTCACGGGTGGTTGCCGGGGAGTCGCCTTCATGGTCGTGAGTAGTTCCCGCATTCTCGGAACTAGTCGCGGCTTCATTTTGGTTTGCGGCAACCAGAATGAAGCTGCCATGGAGAGTAATGAGAATTCTCGTGCCGTAGGTGGGTCGCCAGGAGGTCCTAGTGGGTCACCAAGAGGTCGTAGATTGTCGGTTGTAGCCGGTGCTGACCGGTGAATTTCATTGGCTCATTTAGGATAACAAAACGTAAATAGTTTTCAGAACCAAGGATAACCGACCGGTAATGTTAAATGTCCGCCGAGCTTCACAGACATGTATCTCTGGCTTCTTAAAAGTTGTCTCCACTACTTCTCCCCGCCCCGTCTCCCCCTTCTCCCTCCTTCTCCCCCCTCTTTTAAAGGACTTAAGTGACCCTTCCAGTATACGGTGCTTTCACCGTCTTAAGTACAGCGCCAACCTTCCTGTTCATCGTGGTATGTGTCTGTATCACATTGGCTTTGCACCCTGTGAATTTCACTCAGACAGCGCTCAGACCCCATGCTCTACTCCCACTTCACACACGACTGTGTTCCTGCATTCGCCACCAACACCATTGTCAAGTTTACAGATGACACAACGGTGATCGGGCTGATCAGCAACAGTGATGAAACACACAACAGAGTGGAGGTGCAGAACCTGGCAGACTAGTGCTCAGATAACAACCTGTCCCTAAGGAGCTGATCATCAACTTCAGAAGATCACATAATGGGGAATACGCTCCAATCTTTATCAACGGGGACCGTGTGGAGAGAGTGTCCAGCTTCAGGTTTCTGGGCACACACATTTCAGAGGACCTCATATGGTCCACCAACACCGCTGCGCTGGTCAAGAAGGCACAGCAACGACTGTTCTTCCTGAGAACACTTAAAAAGACTGGACTGCCCAACAACTGCTGACATCCTTCTACCGCTGCACCACAGAGAGCATCCTAACACATGGCATCTCTGTGTGGTATCTCAGCTGCACGGAGGCGGAGAGGAGAGCTCTTCAGCAGGTCGTCCACAGAGCGCAGAAGATAATTGGGACACAGCTACCAGCCTTGGAGGGCATCTACAATACACGGTGCCACAGGAAGGCCATCAGCATTCATAAAGACTCCTCACATCCTTGTAATAATCTGTTCAAACTTCTACCATCCGGCAGAAGTTACAAGGCCTTCTACGCCCGCACCTCCAGACTTAGGAACAGCTTCAATACAATACAATACAATACAATATTTATTACATGTCATTTGAACCTCAGTGAGGCTCAAACGAAACTCCACAGCCACACAAACAAAGACAACTCCTACAACACATACAAACAATTCAATTTACACAAACATCCATCACAGTGAATCTCCTCCTCACTGTGATGGAAGGCAAAGTCTTTTCTCTCCCCTGCACCATTTATCTCCCGATGTCGAAGCCCCAGGCCGCGCCGGGCGATGTACGGCCCCGCTCCAGGCCCAAAAGTCACAAAGTTGGAGCCCCCGGCGGGCGTTGGAATGTCCCGCGGCCATTAAAGCCGCGCCGGACGATGTACAGCCCCGCTCCGGGTCGTTCCCTGGAGAAGTTGCGTTGCGGGAGCTCCGAAAAGCGATCTCCCACCTGGCCCCGCGAGCTCCCGATGTCCCAGTCCACTGGTCTGCAGCTGGAGCCTCCGAGCTCCGGAGTCGAGCCGCAGCAGCGAGCCACCACCACTCCCCACGCTCCGAAGCCAGCCAGCTCAACGATGGTAAGTACGCAGCCCCGCAGGCTCTGCGACTGGAGACCCCAGGTCGTTCCAGTTGGAGGCCGCTTCATGGTGCTAGGCTCCAACGACAACGGAGACCCGACAGGGAAAAGGTCGGGTCTCCTGTGCAGGGAAGAGATTTTTTTAAGTGTCCCCCCGTCCCCCACATATACACAGTTATAAACAGTATTAAAAAAAACATGAACAACTACATTTAACTAGACAAAAAATTAAAAAAAGACAGACAGGCTGTAGAGGCCGCTGCAACGTGAGTCACACCGCCGCACTGTGTGATCATCCCCAGAGCTATAGCTGCTCTGAGCTGGTCCTGCTGAGTGCCCCCCCATGAACTGTCTCCCTCGGATGGTCACGTCGCACATCGACCCTGCACAGACCTATTTGCACTTTATACTGCTTGAACTGTTTTTTAAATCTTGTTTCTCTGGGTGTCTAAATTTTTAGCTAATTAAGTTATTACATCGGATGGAAGTTGCATTCCAAATCTCGTTGTACCTCTGTGCAATGACAATAAAGATATATTATTATATATTATTATTATTATTATTATTATTGCCCCGTCCCCCACCTGCATAACTGGCTGTTGAAGGAAGCAATGTGTGTGTGTATTTCACTCTGATAGTTTCTGTTCCAGACGAAAAATTGCATAAGTGGCACAGGCTATTAGTGTGCCCTAACTATGATGTTGTTGTTCGTCCTTTGTAGTCGAAGAAAGCCTCATTAAATCATGCCTCTATCAAAGTGTGTTGGAATATTTTATGACATCCTTTATCTCTTCAAACTTCGGAGAGACCTTGGGCAAATCCACAGCTTTCTGAAAGTGATAAACATCTGGCCTAGGTAGTGAAGAAGGAATTGGGGATCAGAGATGAGATGTATCATTGCAGCCATTCAAAACATTGGTTAGACTGCAATTGGAGTATTGTGCACATTTCTGCTCACCAGACTACAGGAATGATATGCTAGCAATAGACAACTGGAAGAGATTCACCAGGATGTTGCCTGCAATGGAGGGGTATAGTTATAAGGAGAAATTACACAGACTGGGTTTGATTTCACTGAATTGTAGAAGACTGGGGAGTGACATATGGAGTTTATAAAAATATCAGGCATATTAACAGGATAAACATCCAGTCTTTCTCCAGGGCAGAGGAACCTAGATCTAAAAAGCACAGGTTGTGAAAGGGAGACATTTTGAAAATCTGAAGGCTAGGTTCTTGTGGAGAGGGTGGTAGTTATCGGGAATGAACTGCCACGAGCAGTGGCAGAGACAGATACAACTACAACTTTGAAAAGACATTTGGACAGGGATTTAGATAGGAATATTATGAAGGAATATGTGCCAACTGCAGGTAAATAAGCGTAGAAGGCCATCACAGTTGGTGTGGATAAGGTGGACTAAAAGGGCTTGTTTTTGTACTGTACAACTATATAATTCTATACATCAGCAAAACCATAGTTTTCAGATAAACTACTCACTGAATCAGTATGTTTAATGCAGGCAGTTCTGCTCAAATGCCACTGGAGAGCAGTATTGCTGCTCTCGGATAAAATAAAATAATTTCACACAAATTATTTGTACTTCAAATAACAGATAACAGGATAAAAACAAGATTCAAATAACAAGGTAGATAACTTCAAAAATGATGGG
The DNA here is from genome assembly GCF_010909765.2 of Amblyraja radiata. Lineage (NCBI taxonomy): Eukaryota > Metazoa > Chordata > Chondrichthyes > Rajiformes > Rajidae > Amblyraja > Amblyraja radiata. The sequence continues at coordinate 39,762,751 of NC_045959.1, forward strand.
TCAGGATAGAATGGGATGTTCAAATGTTAAAAAATCTTAAATCCAAAAGTATAAGGTATACTGTATGTGGTAACAATAATCTAGCAATTGGATTTTAATGCCGGCAATGTAAGGTCCACTGGAAAAGAGTGGAACAGAATACTTTCTAAGCGACGAACTGCTGAACTAACTGTTCAGTTCCAAAATAGGCGCAGAACTCCACATACCATATTCATTGAAATGCCATATTCGAATAAAGAAATTAAAAAGAAAGGTTTAGGAAGCAGATGCTGGTTTACACTGAAGATAGACACAAAATGCTTCCTCCATTGTCAGAGTGAGAATAAATGCACATTGGAGGAACAACATCTCATATTTCGCTTGGGCAGCTTACAACCCAGTGGTATGAAAAATGATTTCTCTAACTTCAAGCACCCCTGCATTCCCTCTCTCTCCATCTCTCCCCCACCCAAGTCACACTGGATTTGCGTTCTTACCTAGCAAACAGCTAACAAAGGCTTGTTTCCTCTATTATCGTCACTTTTTGCTTACCTTTCATATCATATCTACATCTCTCTACATCACCATCTTTATCTCTCATTTCCCTTTCCCCTGACTTTAGTCTGAAGAAGGGTCTGGATCCAAAACGTCACCCATTTCTTGTCTCCAGAGATGCCTGTCCTGCTGAGTTACTCCAACACATTGTGTCTATCAATAGAAAGGTTATTGGAATGCAGGCGCATAGACTTAGAAAGAAAAGGAAGCATATGGCAGGTATAGAGGACAAGGCATTAGGAGCTATCCCGCTGTTGCCATCAGTATGATTACTTTTAATTTAGTTTAATGCTAAATGGTCAACCTACTGGACAAGCACGTAGAGCTTGAAACATTGATCCAAAGGGGAAAGTTCAAATACAATCAAAGCAGCTTTGCAAGTGAATAACAGAAGAATCTGATTCACTTTTAAATGAAAAAAAATCCAGTTGTTGTAATCTTTAAAATTTTAGGCGATGAATCCCGGCGAGTCGTGGCCATATCCCACCGGCAAGCCTGCCATGGAACCGGGAACCTGCTCGGAGAGGGAAACAGCAGAGAGGAGGATGAAGGGAGATGGCAGCAGACTCTGGACAAAGGGCCCCATAAGGAAAACAGGGAATCACACCTTCCATGTCCTCGAGGTCGGCTGTAGGAGGCATCCCCTGGGGAACGAGCTGAAGAGGGCCATGCAAGGAAAGGGACAACGGTTCACAGGAGGACCAGAATGGAGGTGACGGCTGCAACGGGACTTTGTGGCCAGCTGTAGCTGGGACGGTAAAATGGCACCAAAATGGCAACTCTTGCACATAGATTCAGTGGGTTGTTCTGTACATTCTGTACTAACCGGGGGGGGGGGGGGGGGTGGTGGGGGTTGTGTTTATGCATAGTGATAGTCATGCTGAGCCGTAAGCGACAACAATTATTTCACTGTAACTCAGTACGTGATAATAAAAAAATTATTGAACCATTGAGATTAGTATTTATTTTTTCTATATCATTAAATTATTGGGCCAAACACAGGTAAATAGAGCAAGCCATAGTAGGCAACTTGATCAGCATATAGGAGTTGGGTTGTGCTGTTTCTGACTGTGACTCCATATGGATTTTACTTCGGAGTCACGTGAGTGACTACGTGAAGAACCCGCTCAGTGCGCAGGCGCGGCATTACGCCAGCAGTGCAACAGCGGCTGCCACGGGAGTTAGGCACTCTCGTTACAGGATGAACCGGACCGTCAGGTGAGTACCCTGAGGTCGGGTTTTCTTTTACAGGTGAGCCTTTTTCTGCTTGTGTTTTTTACAGGCAGAGAAAAAGGCTCTGGAACAAAACTGTCCCCCGTTTTCCCGTCGGGGAGGGGGGCAGCAACAGGCGGTAGGAGCGTTACCCGGTGTTCCGTAATTCCCCGACACCGTGCCGAGGCCAGCCCGCTAGTACCTGAAGCAGCGGGCTGGACGCATAGCCACTCGAGAGGCATCCGGCAGGTGTTTCCCGATGTCGGACGGGACGTCTCTCCACCCGCACGGGGGGAGAGAGAGCCGCCTGAGCCGCAGGAGCGGCTCACGGAGCAGGTGTCTGCGAGACGCGCAGCTTGAGGGGCGCTCTCGCTACTACAAGGCACAAAAGCTCCAGAAGAACCTGTCCCCCGCTCGACTCCAGCGGAAGAGCGTTCCATTGCAGGGGGGGCAGCAACAGGCGGTAGGAACAATTACCGGTCGCGCCGCTATCCCCATCACCGCGCCGAGCCCAGTCCCGCTAGTGCCTGAACTGCGGGCTGGATGTCTAGCCATCCGAACAGGCATCCGGCCGGTGGCGTCCGATTCGTCGGACGGGGACATGTCTCCACCTAAATGGAGGAGAGACAGCCGCCTGAGCTGCATCCAACAGCAATTGGAGCAGCTCCAGCGAGATGCGCAGAAAGAGCGCTCTCGCGGAGGGAGGTCAGGCACCCCCTCCATAGTGTTCTGTACACTGCCCTCTGCTCCCTCATTACTGGAGGCTAGCATTGGTGACCAGGGCTGGGCTGGTCTGGAACAGGGGCAGGCGGACGAATTCGGGAGTATGCCAGGGGTGCAGGAACATGAAGAGCTGTTGGGTGTGATAGACCGCTTGTAGCAACCCCACGGGCTGGAGCACCGCTGGAACCAAGAATGGCGGCCAGCATCAACCATTACTGGAAAAGGTGCTCGCTGAGGTGCTGAAACAACACAGCACCAGAAAACGGTGAGGCCCTCAAAGTAAAAAGTGTCAACAGCCAAATCTGGGGGCATGTGGGTCACACATCCAGACCCAAGAACTCAAGCTACAGCGGATCCTAAGGCTCCTGACGTCAGCCATCACAGCCTTTGCTCGTTCCGTGGAGACCACGGAGATGGATACCTGCCAGCAGGATGTGCTGGCATTAATGTGTACCACACAATTTGAGATCAACAATCTCCGGAGGGAAACATAAGACCTGCCCTCAATCCCAAATTTGCTGGCTTGTGTAAAGCCCCAGCTGCGGAGACGGACACGCTGCTATTTGGGAAAGATTTCAATAAAAAACTGAAGGAGATGCAGGAAGCATCAAAAACCTTCGGCCTAATGAGGGCAGGCCCCGGGACGAGCAAACCAAGACCTCCGATACCCAAGCGGCAGCACCCCACGGCATCCACCAGTCGACGTACGCAATATGGGACTGGTGAACGCTTGGGGTCCGCACATTATCCCCAAAGATCTTTCAGATCAGGGCCCGCAGCGGACCCTCTGGAAAATGCGCCTCCCCCCAACATCGCCAGCATGTCAGAAGAAAATCTTCAGGAAAATGAAGAAACAGAATCGCCAATAACCATGGAGGTAGGTGGGTCTGGTCCCTACCAGCATATAGAGAATAAGGGTGCTTTATTAACAGGGGGGAGATTACACTTGTTTAAAGAAGCATGGGGTATGGTCACGAGTGACAAGTATATACTCAACAACATTACAGGATATAAAATACAATTCATGTCAGAAAAAACGCCGCCAGTTCAACAATGGCCCCAAAGGGTATTTCTCCCTCCGTCAAAAAGAAACGTGAGGGACAAGCTGAACTGGTGAGACTTATCACAAAAGGGGTCATCGAAAAGACCAAACATGAACCTCTGGAATTTGTATTGAATATATTCACTAAAACCAAAAAAGATGGTGTCTGTCGCATCATCATTGACTTAACATCACTAAACAAATTTGTTAAGTATATACATTTCAAAATGGAGACATATGTTACTGCCAAACAACTGAATTCCAAAGGACACTTCATGGCAAGCATTTATCTTAAAGATGCTTACTATCTAGTACCCATATACAAGGATCATCGCAGATACCTAAAATTTATCTGGATGGTACAAAGCATTGCCCTATGGGCGAACTTCAGCCCAAGATTATTCACCAAAATATTGAACCCAGCCATAGCAATACTAAGAAAACAAAAACATATTGTCATGGCATATCTGGAGGATATTCTCATAGTAGGGAAAACGATGGAATTGGCTGTGGCAGCAGTATCAGCTACAAAACAGCTCCTCGAAACTCTGGGGTTCGTCCTACATCCAGATAAATCTAAGTTGAAGCCATCCACTATCATGGACTACCTGGGCTTCACAATTAACTCAGTCCATATGACTGTTACCTTGCCAAAGGCAAAAATGGTTGAATTAGCACAATCATGCAACAAATTAATGGTCAACGAGCGACCAACTATTCAACAAGTAGCAAGAGTAATTGGGGAAATGGTAGCAGCATTTCCGGCTACACAATTCGGACCTTTGCACTACAAATAGACTCATTGGTTCATTACGATAACACTTCCTCCCTCAAGAACTTCGGCAGTGAGTGAAATGAAACTGTTACACGGTTTGAAATCACAGAGCTGTGAAATCTTCACGTAGTCACTCACGTGACTCCGAAGTAAAATAGTAAGATTAAACGAGAACTTACCAGTTTGAAGTTTCTGTATTTTATGAGGAGTTACGATGAGGGATTACGTGCCCTCTGCTCCCACCCTCATTATATGGATCAAACTAATAAATTGATGTCTCCTTATCTTTACTATGTTTACTTCAAAATAACTGTGTCTATCTGTGATTCCACACCGCTGCTTGGAAGTATGCCGCGCCTGCGCACTGAGCGGGTTCTTCACGTAATCCCTCATCGTAACTCCTCATAAAATACAGATCAAACTTCAAACTGGTAAGTTCTCGTTTAATCTTACTATTTTACTTTGGAGTCACGTGTGTGACTACGTGCAGAACCCCGCCAGGACGCATGCGTGTCATATTGCTACACGCATTGCGAAACAGTCAGGCGGGGTGGAACGACGTTCACCCGCAGCGGCAGTTTTAAAAGCCGGAACCTGCAGGTAAGAGTTACTCTGTGGTCTTTTTGTGTTTTCCCATACTGATTCACAGGTGGGGAGCAAATGGACAAGTCGAAGAAAACAACGAGGGCTGCGACAAAGCTGGTGGGGGAGGACCGCGGAGTAGCGGGCAGCCAGCAGCGGCCAGCAGCATATGAATCACCCGTAATGGGAACAGCTGTGCTCGATGTCGCCTCCGCACCGGCCAGATCCACTCCGCGGCCGGGTGGTAAGGCAAAACAAAAAACCAACAAAGTCGTGGACTCAGATGAGTCCGACTTTGAGCAGCCGCGAGCGGCCAGCGACCGTGAGCGCTGGAGCCGGATGGAGCGGTGTGTGGAGCACCTGCTCCAACGTGACAGGCTCCGGGAGATGGAGTCCAGTCACTGTGGGCACTATGTAAAACCAACAGCAGCACCTTTTGTAGGGCTGCACAGTGCATCTCCCTCGTCAGAGGGAAGTACTGGGGGTCAGTTCTGGGCTGATCCTGAAGAGGGGTTTGCTGAAGAGAAATCAAGTGTGCAGGGGGTGCAGGAACATGAAAATCTACTGGACATGGTGTCCAACTTCATACAGCCAGACCAGACTGGCCAAAACCTGGAACAAAAACTAGCTGCCAGTATAGATTATATGTCCTTTAACCAGCTACAGGAACAGGCTGTATTGGACACCACGGCAAGACACTTGGCACCGGGTAACTGTACATCCCTGAATGTTCCTGTTGTAAATAATTGCATATGGAAACATATCGGAGTAGGAGTTAGAGGCATGGATGTCAAACTCCAAAAGGTATTAAAGCTCCTAACAGCGGGAATAACAGCTTTCACCCGCACAGTAGATGAGAAGGACATGTCGCTGGACCAACAGGATGCAATGGCACTGCTTTGCAACACACAATATGAAATAAACAGCATCAGGAAGAGTGCCATCCGACCTGCTTTAAACCCGAAATTCGCGGGTCTGTGCAAACCTGGAAACGTAAAACCACCAATTCTACTATTTGGAGGTAACCTATCGAAGCAAGTCAAGGAGCTCGATGAGGAGGCAAAAACCCTGGGGCTCATAAAAGGGACTTCATCAAAAACCTATTACGGTCATAAACAGCACCCTTACGCACCCACCAGTAGAACAAGACAAATTGGTGAAAGCTCGAAGTTCCGGTACACCGAACATGAGTCTTTTTTAGGCCATGGCCCAGGCCGGCCTTCTTGGAAGATACGCAAACCTCCAACATCAACCAAACCACAAACCCAGACACCGGCGCCTCAACATCAACGAAGGATTTACAAAAAGAAGTAAACCTGCCACTGGTAACTATGGAGGTAGGTGGGTCTGGTTCCCTACAAAATGCAGGGAGCATGGCGGTTGGGGGGAGATTACACTCCTTTCTGGATGCATGGAGTATGTTAACTACCGACACTTATATTTTAAGCAGTATCCAGGGATATACCATAGAATTTATACACAAATACAGCCTTCCAGTTCAGCATGTACCGAACCGAATGCTCGTACTTTCCGGTAAAGAAAAATCAGAAGCGCATGCTGAACTGGAGCGGCTTTACGCAAAAGGGGTAATTGAAAAATCCCAACATGAACCGCTAGAATTCGTGTCCAATATCTTTACCAAAAACAAAAAAGATGGTGGTTGTCGCATCATCATCATCATAGATTTGACCAAATTGAATACATTTGTACAATATATTCATTTTAAAATGGAAACCTTTGTTACTGCAAAACAATTGATTTCCAAAGGTTACTTCATGGTTAGCATTGATTTAAAAGATGCTTACTATTCAGTGCCTATACGAGGTGACCACAGATGTTACTTAAAATTCAACTGGATGGGACAGTGCTGGCAGTATAGAGCGCTGCCAAATGAGTTAACATCAGCCCCCAGGCTGTTCACAAAAATTTGAAACCAGCCCTAGCGTTTCTACGGAAACGAAAACACATGGTCATGGCATATCTAGATGACATACTTATTGTGGGCAAAACTTTGGAATTGGCCAAATAAACTGTAACAGCCACAAAACAGTTATTTGAAAAACTGGTGTTTATTATCCATCCAGTTAAATCTAAATTAACGCCTTCCACTACTATGGACTATTTGGGGTTCACCATTGACTCAGTTCACATGTCGGTGACTTTACCAAAGGGAAAGGCTATAGACTTAATAGAAGCTTGCAATAACCTCATTGACATCAGTAAACCGTCCATCAGATTGGTAGCAAAAGTAATTGGTGGCTGCTTTTCCAGCCACACGATTCGGACCTTTACATTACCAAAATTTACAGAGAGCAAAAATACGAGCACTCAAAATTAACGCTGGTCATTTTGACTGACCAATGAAGCTACCAATCAAAGCTATAATGGAACTAAAATGGTGGATAAATAACATTCGGCTTTGTTTCAATCCAATCATTATTAGCAACCCTTCTATGGTGCTACAAACTGATGCCAGTGCACTTGGTTGGGGTGCTACCAATTCCATCTCCAGCTGTGGAGGAAGATGGACTGCACAGGAGGCATTATTATTACTAACACTGGGCATAAACTACCTGGAAATGTTGGGTGCATTCCATGGCCTAAAGTCATATTGTACTGGGTCATATCACCAGCATGTTAGACTACAGATTGACAATACCACCGTGGTAGCATATATCAACCACATGGGTGGAAACAAATCGACATCATGTGACAATCTGGCTAATACAATTTGGCAATGGTGTATCCAGAGAGATATTTGGATATCAGCTACTTATCTACCAGGTAAACTAAATTTAGTGGCAGACACCAGGTCACGCAAATGTAATGAAAACACCGAATGGATGTTGAATAAAAAAGTATTTGCTGATATTACAGCATGGTATGGAACACCAGATATCGATCTATTCGCATCCAGGCTTAATCACCAGTTATCAAACTATGTTTCATGGGAACCAGACCCTGGGGCAGCGGCGACAGATGCATTTTCGCTGCATTGGGGGAAATTGTTTATTTATGCATTCCCTCCTTTCTGCCTCATCAGTCGGGTATTAAGGAAAATACAGCAAGATTCTGCGTCTGGTATTTTGGTAGTACCCAATTGGCCTACTCAACCATGGTTCCCTGTGATACTCAACATGGTATTAGAACCATGTATCACCATCCCGAATAGACCAGATTTACTGGTTCATCCCGTAACAAGGGATAGCCACCCATGCCATAACTATATGAATTTATTAATTTGTAGAGTCTAAAAATACCTCTACTACAGCTGGGACTGACGGACCGAACAGTGAACATGATTTTGGCGGCCCACAGACAGTCCACCAAAAAACAGTATCTGCTCTATATCAGGAAATGGGAGATGTATTGTGTTAGGCGCTTCCCCCTCCTGGTGAATGCTATGTACTTACCTTTCTCTGTTTCTATCCCAAGTACAGGCCTCGTGGCTGTGAGTCTGGAATCGAGGGGTTAAAGGGCTCCTGTACCCGATTGGCCCAGCTGCGTCAGGTGACGGGTGACTCATCTGAAGTATAAAGACCAGAGCTTCCCAGGATGCATCTCTTCGTCGTGGACTCTGACTGATGAGCAGTCTGTTGGTGGGGGCCGAGGCAGCCTGACCACATGGCATAGAACTTTGTGTATTTTCACCATTCCTTGTTAACATATATTGTGTTGGGACGGATAAGGGCTGACCTTAGAGTTTTCCTGTATTTTGGTTTCAGGGTTGTATCTCTTTGGGCAGGTTTTGGAATCTCCGGTTCGACGGCCCATGGTGTGGCTGGCTGGAGCATTGTTAAATTGTTTGTCGGTTTATCCATATCCCTGACTGGGTTGTTTAAATCAGGTTTGAGTTTTGTGTTCCAATGAATTATTAAAACTGTTTTTTGAACCTGAACCTGGTTTTTGACTTGTGTTACGTGGCTCTGAAGTACCTGCATTCGGGAGTCGTAACAAAATGGGGGCTCGTCCTAAGTTTTGAGGACCCTAGACGTTTTTAGGGGTTTTTTTTGGTAGGCTTCTGGACTGAGGAAGTCTGTGTGTTGTGGGGGAATTTTTTCTTCCCTGTTTGTGGTAGCATTAGTGCCCAGGTTTTAGCTGGTGGTTTGGGGCTACTTTAGAATGGAATTTAAGGTGAAAGAATTTGTTGAGGCTCCTAGTCGGGAGTTGTTTGATAGATGTACGAAGAAGCATTTGATTTTGCTGGCTGAGAACTATGCCGTGACTATTGACAAGCATTCAAAGAAACACTCCATTAAAACGGAGTTGAGGGCTGCGTTGGTGGAGGCTGGGGTTTTGCCTGGTGGTGCAGACAGTCCCCCACCTTCTGTTCAGCCAGTTCAGAACATGGAGGCCATCATTAAACTGAAGGAGATGGAGCTTGAGTCACAGAGAATTGCCTCTTTGTTAAAAGAGAAAGAGCTCATGCATGTTCTTGAAATGAAACGGCTTGAGGAGGAAACCAAAAGGGCTGAATTTCAGCTGCGGAAAAAAGAAATTGATAATTCCCGGGTTTCTTCTAGGGAACGGGAGTTTGATATGAGCAAGAACATCCGCCTGGTTCCCCCATTTCGTGAGGAGGATGTGGACAAGTATTTCACAGTGTTTGAACGGGTGGCTTTGTCCTTGAAGTGGCCTAGGGACGTGTGGACCTTGCTATTGCATGGTGTCCTTGTGGGTAAAGCACGGGAGGTGTACTCGTCTTTATCTGTTGAAAGCAGTCTGGACTATGAGTGTGTGAAGTCTACAGTACTAAGGGCTTATGAGTTAGTTCCAGAGGCGTACCGGCAGAAGTTCCGGCGCTTTAGGAAGTTTGATAGTCAGACTTATGTGGAGTTTGCTAGGGAGAAGGAGGCACTTTTTGACAGGTGGTGCGCTTCTCAAGGAGTGAAGGATTTTGAGCTACTGCGGGCCTTGATAATTATGGAAGACTTTAAGAACTGTCTCCCTGAGAGGGTTACTACTTACCTTAATGAGCAGAAGGTGAATGAGGTGTCTAAGGCTGCGGTGTTGGCAGATGAGTATGTATTGACTCATAAATCTGATTTTGTTGGGCGATCCTATAGTATTGGTGCACGGCCGGTTGATCGTGGTGGTGTCGCCGGTGGCAGTGTCAAAGCTGTTTCTGTGCCTGCAAAATGCAGCACGTTGATACAGTGGGAGGTCCGAGCTGATAAGGTTGATGGAAATGTAAGGACTGATGAAGGTCCTGTGTGCTACTATTGTAGAAGGAGAGGGCACATGTTAAAGTCGTGTCCCGTTCTGAAGCAGAAAAATACAAAGCCTGTGGCTTTGGTGGGTGCACAGAAGGCACCTGTCGTACCTGAGGTGCCTGAGTCTGATGAGTGTAGGAATTATTCTGCGTTCATCATGAATGGTTTTGTTTCTCTAGAGGATGGGGGTGACAGAGTTCCAGTATCCATCTTGCGAGATACTGGTGCTACTCAGTCCTTTATATTGGATGGTGTACTGCCGTTTTCTGGGGAATCATCAGTTGGGTCAAGTGTCCCAGTGGTAGGATTCGGGATGGATGACATGGTAGTGCCTTTGCATACCGTGCGTCTCGAGTCCGAGTTGGTTTCAGGCCGGGTAACTGTTGGGTTACGGCCGTGTTTTCCCGTTGGGGGAGTTTCTGTGATTTTGGGGAATGACTTGGCAGGAGGTAGAGTTTTAGTCACTCCTGAGGTGACGGCTGTTCCGATGGTGCAGAGTCCTGATAGATTGGCTATGCAGCATCCAAAGGTCTTCGCAGCTTGTGCTGTCACGAGGGCTATGGCTAAGAGCCAGGCGAAGTTTGAGGATGTGGTGGACCTGAGTGAGAGCATTTTTGGGGATCAGGATGATAGATCCTGTGTTGTGAAGGGTGTTTCTCCATCTCAAGATGGGATAGTGTCTGGAAATGTGCCGGTGTCACTGTCACGTGACCGGCTGGTTGAGGAGCAAAAGAGTGATCCAGGTTTATCTGATCTGTGCGACTGCGCAGTGCCTGAGGGGGATATGGATTCCACAGCAAAAGGGTATTTTCTAAGGGAGGGCTTACTGATGCGAAAGTGGTCTCCCTTGGATATATCTGGGCATGATGATTGGAGCGTGGTTGATCAGATTGTGATGCCTCGTCGGTATAGGGACGAGATACTCTGTTTGGCTCATGATGGTCCTCTGGGTGGACATTTGGGGGTCAATAAGACGTATGACCGCATCTTACGGAATTTATTTTGGCCAGGGTTGAAAAAGGACGTGAAACAGCACTGCAGGTGTTGTCACATTTGCCAGGTGGCAGGAAAGCCGAACCAATCGATTGTTCCTGCGCCTTTATATCCAATCCCTGTGGTCGGTGAGCCGTTTGAGCGGATTCTAGTTGATTGTGTGGGCCCTCTACCTCGGACAAGGGTGGGCAACAAGTTTTTATTAACAATTATGTGTGCGACTACCCGCTTTCCGGAGGTGGTCCCTTTGCGTAGAATTACTGCCCCTGCAATTGTTAAGTCTCTCACTAAGTTTTTTTCGTTGTTCGGTTTGCCCAAGGTTGTGCAAAGTGACCAAGGTACCAACTTCATGTCGAAGGTTTTTAGTCAGGTAATGAAGTTGTTAGATATTAAGCATTGTTACTCCAGTGCGTATCATCCTGAGAGCCAGGGAGCTCTCGAGAGGTTTCACCAGACTTTGAAATCTATGTTGAGGACTTACTGCCTGGAGTTTGAAAAAGACCGGGATGAGGGGGTTCATCTAGTTATGTTTGCGGTGCGTGAGGTCGTGCAGGAGTCTTTAGGGTTCAGTCCTGCTGACCTGGTGTTCGCGCATACTGTACGTGGTCCGTTGAGGGTCCTGAAGGAGAAATGGTTGCAGGAGGATACAAAACATAGTATTTTAGACCACGTCTGTACTTTTCGCTCTAGACTGAGGAGGGCATACGAACTGGCAATGGGTAATCTTGCCTCTGCTCAGTCTAGGATGAAGGACTGGTTCGACAGGAAGGAGCCTGTGGAGGTGGATGGGTCGGAGCTAAGTCCTTCTAAGCATGTTTTGGCTGCAGTGGTGCTGCCCCCTGACACGGGTGGTGATGTGGGGGAGGCACGGTTGTCTGTGGCAGTAACGCAGGGAAAGCTGAGTAACTCTGAGGCTTTGGAGACGCTTCCCTTGCGGTTGTCTCATTTGACTGGCATATCCGTGGCAAGGATGATGTATTGGCTGATGCATTGTCGCGCCAGTGATGTCTGTGTTACTGAATAGTTGCTGAAATTTGGTGGTGTTTTTTTTAGTTCATTTTCAGAAACTTATTCAGTATCTTTGGGTGGGGGTGTTAGGCGCTTCCCCCTCCTGGTGAATGCTATGTACTTACCTTTCTCTATTTCTATCCCAAGTACAGGCCTCGTGGCTGTGAGTCTGGAATCGAGGGGTTAAAGGGCTCCTGTACCCGATTGGCCCAGCTGCGTCAGGTGACGGGTGACTCATCTGAAGTATAAAGACCAGAGCTTCCCAGGATGCATCTCTTCGTCGTGGACTCTGACTGATGAGCAGTCTGTTGGTGGGGGCCGAGGCAGCCTGACCACATGGCATAGAACTTTGTGTATTTTCACCATTCCTTGTTAACATATATTGTGTTGGGACGGATAAGGGCTGACCTTAGAGTTTTCCTGTATTTTGGTTTCAGGGTTGTATCTCTTTGGGCAGGTTTTGGAATCTCCGGTTCGACGGCCCATGGTGTGGCCTCCATAAAGGCCTCCATTATGATGAGGGGCTCAGTTATAGTGCCATCAACTGCGCCAGAAGTGCCCTATCAACTTATCTATGGCAAGGAACAGAGCGTCAATCTGTTGGGACTCACCATTGGTAACAAAACTCATGAGGGGAATTTTTAAAACCAATTCCCCAAGAACCAGGTACTCTCAAATATGGGATGTGAGTATTGTCCTGACGATGCTCAGGAATTGGTCTCCAGCAACAGCTCTGTCCCTACGTAGACTGACATTAAAAACAGTCATGCTAATGGCTTTGGTCACGGCACAAAGGGTACAGTCGTTACATAAATTAAGACTGGACAACATGACTTCTTCATCTGGAAATATTACGTTTCATATTTATGAATTAGTTAAGCAGAACAGACAGGGATCAGCAGGCCACAACATAGAATTTAGGTCTTATCCAACAGATGATCGTCTCTGTATAGTAAGACATTTTTTGTTATACATGGAGAACACGAAAATCATCAGAGGCAATGAGAAGGCACTTTTAGTCAGCCACAAGCAACCACACAAAAAAGTGATGGTCCAGACCATCTCAAGATGGCTGAAACATGTTCTAATACAGGCTGGGGTGGATACTAATATTTTTAAATCTCATTCCACCAGGGCTGCAGCTACATCGGCAGCTATGCAGTTGGATGTACCAATGGACCAAATCCTCAAGACAGCAGGATGGTCAGGGGAAAAAACATTCCAACTATTTTATCATAAACCAGTCATTAAACCTGGAACGTTTGCAGAAACAATCTTAAGTTCTGTAATTTAATTTACCCCATAAATAGGGGCTATAAATTGGTGTTAATAAATTTCATGGATTTCAATGTCGGATTCATGTCTAAATTATGTTGACACAATTCCTCCCACAGTCATTAAGGCAGATGTGATGCATGGACTCGTTTCCACGGCATGAAATCACAGAGCTTTGAAATCTTCACGTACTCACTCACGTGACTCCGAAGTAAAATAGTAAGATTAAACGAGAACTTACCAGTTCGAAGTTTGATCATTATTTTATGAGGAGTACGTTGAGGGAATACGTGCCCTCCGCTCCCACCCATGATCATATACTCAACTGGTATTTCTTCTCTAATCTTACTATGTTCAGTCATTACAGTTATCTGTGATTTCACACCGCTGCTTTGAAGAATGACACGCATGCGTCCTGGCGGGGTTCTTCACGTATTCCCTCAACGTACTCCTCATAAAATAATGATCAAACTCCGAACTGGTAAGTTCTCGTTTAATCTTACTATTTTTATTTGATCACCAAATACCTGTTTAAATGTCCTGGCAACTTCAGCCCCAACTCAACCCTTTTCAGGAAACTTGTCACATCTTTCCAAACAGAAATAAAATCTAAATGCTAGAAGCATTTAATATGCCAGGGAGCATCTGTGAAACTTTGCTCCCTGGCATATTAAAGCACTTCTTACACTTTGAAAGGAGAGATTGATCTATGAGTGCTTGGTTGGGGAGAGATTCTGTTTGGCCAAGAGGTAATAAAATGTATTTACAGTATGAGGACTGAACAGTCAATGTATTTGACATGAACTTCATTGATATTGATATTGGTTTCTTATTGTCATGAATACAGATACAGTGAAAAAACAGTGAAATTGCCATGCTATTCAAGCAAATCACACAATATACGAGCTTATGAGAGATGATGCTTTGAATAGTCCAATAACAGCAGTGCAGAAGCTGTTCATGAATCTGGTGGTAAGTGCTTTCAAGCTGCTTTATCATCTGTCCATTGGGAGAGGGAACATCGGGTCCAAGATTACGGACCGTCCAAGATTATGTTGGCTCCTTTCCTGAAAGCAAGGTGATGTGCAGATGGATTTGATGGGATCGTGGCTGATGACATTTCGGTCTCGACCCTTCTTCAGACACTGAAGAAGTGTGAAGAAGAGTCTCGACCCAAAACCTCACCTATTCCTTTTCTCCAGAGACATTATCTGACCCCCTTTTTGTGTCTTATCTTCAGTTAAAACAAGCATCTGCAGTTGCATCCCACACATCCCACATGGCAAACTGGTCTAAAAGTTAAATCTCATCAGAACTAAGGCAACTTGGTGAATTGGATCCAAATTGTCTTGGGAAAGAAGGCAATGATGGAAGATTGCTTTTATAATTATAAGCCTATGACCAGAGATGTACCACAGGGATAATGCTTGTTGCTTGTTGGACCTTTAATGCTTGTATTATACAATGATAGTTAGGATATGTAAATAATAAGTCTGCAAATGGAAATTGGTGTGCCGCGATAATGACAAGGGCAGTTGTTTCTTGGTTTCTTGGTCCTCCAAAATATTCCAAATGGAATATGTACATGGAATATGTTGTGTAGCAGAATAACCTCCACCCCACCTTGCCAAGCAACTGCAGACCTATTTCAAAACTGCCTTTCCTTTCAAAAGCCCTTGAAAAGCTACCTTCACCAAAATACTATCTTGGAAATTTTCAATCAGATTTCAGGGCCCACCACAGCACAGAGTCTGCCTTGTTGAAGGTACATAATGACCTACTTCTCACCATTGACCCCGGCGACTGTGCAATCCCGCTCCTTCTCGACCTCAGCGCAGCATTTGATACAGTTGACCACACCATCCTAATTGACCGTCTCCGGTATGGGGTTGGTATTGATGGCACTGCCATGAGCTGGTTCATCTCCTATCTCAAAGGTAGGAACTTCTCTACTAACATAGGCAAGTCTTTCTCCTCCTCAGCTAGCCTCTGCTGCGGGGTTCCACAAGATTCCATCCTTGGCCCCATTCTCTTCTCCCTGTATATGCTCCCCTTATGCCAAGTCATTCAAAGGCATGGCATTTCCTTTCATTGCTACGCAGACAATACACAACTCTATCTCCCTCTGAAACCCAAAAAATGATGAAATCTGCTTAACCTTATCCACTTCCTCGATATAAAGTGTTGGGTGGCCCAGAACTTCCTCCAACTAAACGAGAGTAAGTCTGAGGTCATCCTTCTCGACTCCTCGGACTCAATCAAAATGATAGCAGGCAGCCTTGGAAACCTTACTCCGTTACTCAAACCTTACGTCAAAAACCTTGGGACTTCCGGTGGCGCCATGCTGGACTAGCAGTCGCAACTTTTAGCTCCGCTGCTGTAAAATCGTGATTTTCCGCGTTAAAATCGGGTCTGGAGGTCGGGACCGATTAAAAAAACTTACCGGAGCCCCGGGACATCGCGCTGATGACGTCATCAGTAAGCGCTGTGATTTAAACGGAGGATAAAGGCTTTTAAATGAAAAAAACGTCTCCAGCTCAGAGCCCTCAGAGAACAATCTCAAAACAACTGCTGAAAACCCAGAAACCTGAAGAACAGACCTCTGAAGTGGATTCTGGAATGGCTACAAGATCCAAGACTGAGATGGCTACTAAGGAGAAAAATGAAATGGAGGAGATAAAGAACTCGGTAAGAGAACTGAGAAAGGATATTGAGGCTGGAAACTCAAAAATGATGGAAAATATTAATGTTAAATTGATGGAAAATATGTCGAACATCAATGCTGGTAATCAAAAAGTTATTGAGTGCATTGGCATTATACAAAAACGAATTGAAGATGTGCAAGGAGAGCTAACGGGGAAAATTAATAAAGGGGAAGAAGAGTCTATGAGGAAGATTGAGGCTGTGCATGTAACTGTTTCTTCACATGTAACTGCAATGAAAGACATGGAAACAGTTGTTGAACAAATGGCTGAAGATATGCAGGGAATGAAACTAGAACTAGACAGCCTCAAGAGTGAACTGGCGAAGGTCTCGGATAAATGTCTTGATCTCGAAGCTCGCTCAAGACGCCAAAAAATTTACGAATACTGGGAGTAACAGAAGGGGCAGAGGGTAACAACGCCCGTGAGTTAGAAACATAGAAACATAGAAAATAGGTGCAGGAGTAGGCCATTCGGCCCTTCGAGCCTGCACCGCCATTCAATATGATCATGGCTGATCATCCAACTCAGTATCCTGTACCTGCCTTCTCTCCATACCCCCTGATCCCTTTAGCCACAAGGGCCACATCTAACTCCCTCTTAAATATAGCCAATGAACTGGCCTCAACTACCTTCTGCGGGAGAGAATTCCACAGATTCACCACTCTCTGTGTGAAAAAAGTTTTCCTCATCTCGGTCCTAAAAGATTTCCCCTTTATCCTTAAACTGTGACCCCTTGTTCTGGACTTCCCCAACATCGGGAACAATCTTCCTGCATCTAGCCTGTCCAACCCCTTAAGAATTTTGTACGTTTCTATAAGATCCCCCCTCAATCTTCTAAATTCTAGCGAGTACAAACCGAGTCTATCCAGTCTTTCTTCATATGAAAGTCCTGACATCCCAGGAATCAGTCTGGTGAACCTTCTCTGTACTCCCTCTATGGCAAGAATGTCTTTCCTCAGATTAGGAGACCAAAACTGTACGCAATACTCCAGGTGTGGTCTCACCAAGACCCTGTACAACTGCAGTAGAACCTCCCTGCTCCTATACTCAAATCCTTTTGCCATGAATGCTAACATACCATTCGCCTTCTTCACTGCCTGCTGCCTGCTGCACCTGCATGCCTACTTTTAATGACTGGTGTACCATGACAACCAGGTCTCGTTCACTGCCAACTTAATCAAACATGTACTCAATTTACCTGTGGAACCAGAAATTGAAGTGGCACATCGAATACCCAGATTTAAGCCAAGATCACAAGCAGATCCAGCCCACCCACGACAGATTATAGTCAAACTTCAGGACATTTCAGCACTTGAAGAGCTGATGAAAAAAATCAAATACGGAGTGAAGATGACGTTTGGAAACGACTCTAACAAACTCCTCCGGGATTATCCCTATGAGATCGTGCAAAAGAGAAGAAAGTTCTCACAGACAAGACAGATTCTCCATGGAGTTAAAGAAGTCAGATGTGGAGTTTTTTATCCGGCCAGGATGCGCATTACTTTCAAGGGAAAAGAGAAAACTTTCACTAATTCGGACGCATCTTATAAATATGCCCAAGAGATTGTGGCAGAAACAGAAGATTAATCAAGGCAGCGGGACGATATGGACAAATTCTTTCCTTTTATTACTTCACAGAGAACACCCGAAGATAAGGGAAGAAACACCATTTTCTAAAAGTTTAAAATGGAAGAGCATTTCCACGTGCGCTGGTCTAGACACCTTATCTCCTTTGGACGCTTTGGAATTCAACTCAAGGACATTCTTTGTTCAAAATGAAGGAAAGACTGATAAACAACGCAGAGACGAACAGGAGAGCCGAATGTGGAAAACATCACAAGGACAAATGGCGGTTTAAGATCTTAAAATAGCTTTACAAAATATAGAGAATTAACAATAATTAACAATAACAATATAGAAATAGAAATGGAAACTAACTTGAACTATATAATGGGCAAAATGTAATAATGTGTTAAAAAAGACTGACTATCTCGTATATAGAGCGAGACAGTTAAGTAGGGATAAAGAAATAATAAATAACAAATTTTAGAACTAACGTAGATAATACTGAAAGTTTAAGTGCTATGTAGTTCGTGTGGGGAAGGGAGGAGACTCAGGCACCTGGCATAATTCCAGGAGCCTGATTCTGGTTAACCCTTTCAGCCAAAAGCTTACTATTATCAAAGGTATAACTAATTATAAATAATTAGTAGATAAAAGTGTTAGATATATAAATTTCACAGTAGCTGAACACACGATCTGATAAGTCTGAATGAAATATATATATATATAGTGTAATTGGGTGAAATATAACTGATTTTGAAATGGTACCGCCCTCCTAGGTTTAGAGTAATAAAGGGAGCGGGGCTAATTGTACAACATCAACATCGGAAGTCGAATAGATGTCGAATCCCACAGTCGGGTGGGACACTCACTACAGTGTCGAATACTCCAGACACTGTAATTTTACTTGTTCAATTTTTTTTTTAATCACAATATGTCACAACTATGTGTTTTTTTTCAAGGACAATCGCAAAAGGGATCTACCAAAGAAGTCAGTAATATAAACGCCCCCCAAATATCCAGAGTCCTGAGGTATGGATGCACCGTAATAAATAAGGGTATTAAAATCAGCGAAAATGCAAGATGATAAACAAAAGAAAATGGGAGGAATCACACTGTGTAGCTGGAATATAAGGGGTATTAATGAACCAATTAAAAGGGGCAAGATACTAGCTCAGTTGAAATCATACAACACGGACATTACTTTTCTACAAGAAACGCATCTTAAACATCAAGATCAGATGAGATTGAGGGCGAATTGGATAGGCCAAACATTTCACTCCTCACATACTTCGAAATCCAGAGGCACCGCAATTATTATTCGCAAAGGAATACCATTCAAATCAAAGAACATTATATCAGATAAGGAAGGGAGATATCTTATAGTTACAGGAGAGATCCATGCTACGCCAATCACTTTGGTAAATATATATGCGCCCAATTTTAATAATCCTCAATTTTTCAATAAAATCCTGAATACAATCGCAGAGTTTAACTACCAAAATGTTATAATTGGAGGAGACTTCAACTGTGTTTTAGATCCGTACTTAGATAAATCGATGCAAAAACAAAGAGGTAATATGAAATCTAAAACTAGTGAACTCTTAAATACATATATAAAAAATACAAATATAGCAGACGTTTGGAGGATCGCGAATCTGACTGGAAGGGAATACTCATTTTATTAAATGGTACACAAAGCATATTCACGTATAGATTATTTCCTAGTGGATACAAAATTAATCCCTTATACTATGAACCCTAAATATCACACCAATACGATTTCAGATCACTCCCTGCTAACTTTCGTTTTAAAATTAGAAGGAATGTCTACGAACAAATCGTTCTGGAGGTTTAACGCGCAAATTCTGAAAGACCCAAAAGGGAGTATATATCTAAAAAAACAGATGGACCTATTTTTTGAGACAAACGATACACCAGATATATCGCCCACTTTACTATGGGAATCCTTCAAAGCATTTATTAGATGAGTCATTATCTCGTATCAAGCTTTTCAATACAAAAAGAATAAGAATGAACGAAGACAATTAGAAGAACAAATCAGACAACTAGATATAGATAATGCTAAAGATCCAACTATGGATAAACATAATAACATTTTAATACTGAAATTTAAGCTAAATAAATTATTGTCAGAGAAAGTTATAAGACTATTCCAAATTACAAAACAAGAACATTTCGAATTTGGGGATAAACCCCATAAACTTTTGGCACGCCAACTAAAAAAACGGGAAAAAGATCATGCAATTTAAAAGATTAAATCAGATAGAGGGGAATTATTAACACTACCTAATGATATCAATAAAAGATTTGCTCAATTTTACCAGAATTTATACACATCCAAAACGCTAATAGACAATAATAAAGTTTCAGAATTTCTGGACAATTGTAACCTTCCAAAACTAGAACTGAAGGAACAAGAGGAACTGGGAGCACAAATTACATCTAAGGAAATAGAAGACACAATAAACACACTTAAGAATGGAAAAACACCAGGACCAGACGGATTCAGTAATGAATTTTATAAATGTTTTTACGACATAGTTACACCACGTTTACAGAAAATGTATACATACGCTTTTAAAGAACAAATCTTACCTGAAACACTAGCAGAATCAACGATCACATTAAGACTTAAAAAAGATAAAGATAGAAGAACCAGGCTCATATAGAGCTATTGCTTTGTTAAATACGGATCAAAAAATATTAGCGAAAATATTAGCTAGAAGACTAAGTAAATATGTTAGTAAATTAATAAACGAGGATCAAACGGGATTTATACCTAAGAGACATTCATTTAATAACCTGAGACGTCTGCTTAACATAATGCATTCACACAAACCTCAAGAACAAGAGTTATCTATCATTTCATTGGACGCAGAAAAAGCGTTTGATCAAGTAGTATGGGATTATATGATTAAAGTATTGCAAAAATTTCAAATGGGAGAGAACTTCATCGCATGGATTAAATTATTATATAACAAACCCACGGCTAGAATATTAACTAATAATATACTATCTACGAAATTCCAATTATCAAGGGGCAATAGACAAGGATGTTCATTATCACCGCTGTTATTTGCTCTGGTAATTGAACCTTTAGCTGGAAAAATCAGAACACACCCGGATATTTACGGTTATAATACAAAATATTCAAATAACATAATATCTTTATATGCAGACGATGTACTACTGTATGTCACAAAACCCCAAATCAGTATACCAAACATATTAAATCTAATTGAGGACTTTGGATCTTTCTCAGGATACAGAATAAACTGGAACAAAAGTGAAATTATGTCGATAAAACCGAAAGACTCAACACATCTCTTGAAATTCCCTTTTAAAATAGCCACAGAAAAATTCAAATATTTGGGAATTGAAATTACTAGAAACTATCACGCTATGTTTAATGCCAATTATAGTCCCTTACTTAAGATACTAAATAATCTAATCAAATTCTGGAAAACTCTCCCGATGTCTTTAATAGGTCGAATAAATGCTATAAAAATGATCTTTTTACCACAAATCCTATATTTATTTCACTCAATACCTATATATCTTCCAAAAAAGTTTTTCAAAAAATTGGACTCAGACATCACAAATTTTATATGGGATTATAAATCCCATAGAATACAAAGCGCACACCTTAGTAAACCAAAAGAGATGGGTGGTCTAGTGCTCCCTAACATTATGTACTATAATTGGGCAGTAAGTATTAAAAATATGATTCACCTGCTGGACAACTCTGCCCAGCAGGTGGACTGGATTGTAATGGAGAGAGAGGACTGCTCTCCGTGTAATACAGGAGCGACTCTCCTCTCACCAATGAATCTGAATAACAAAAATTACAATAAAAATCCAATGATACATAGCACAATTAGAACTTGGAAACAAGTAAAACAGAATCTAAAATTAAGAAATCTATCTCTTTTAATGCCAATAGTCAATAATCCATCGTTTAAATCTTCAATTATAGATAAATCATTTACACAATGGGAAAGAATGGGAATCAAAACGCTCGGAGACTTGTATGAATTGGGAAAATTATTATCATTTCAACAATTACAACTGAAATATAATTTGAAAAATAATCAATATTTTAAATATCTTCAAATCCATGACTATCTGAAAAAATACACAAAAGACTATCATAACATGCCTCCAGACTTACTGGATGAAGCAATGAAGACAAAGGCTGAATCAGCAAATCTAATATCATACTTATACAACATTATTTTAAATATAGAAATACCTACAACCGATGGTATTAGAAGAGACTGGGAACAAGAACTAGCTATAAAAATTTCAAAAGAGAGCTGGGATAAACATTTACTATATGTGCATAAATGCTCAATCAACGTACGACATACTCTAATTCAATTCAAAACATTACATAGACTATATTATTCAAAAACCAAAATAAATAAACTATTCCCCAATGTCTCACCCACTTGTGATAAATGTCATCTCAAGAAGATACCATAGCGCACTCTTTTGTTTTTTGTATAAAAATCCAAAAATTCTGGAACGAAATATTTGAAATCTTCACAAAATTAATTAAAATAAAACTTGTACCAAAAGCAGAATGGATCATTTTTGGAATATCGGAAGGTAACCCCGAACTAAACGTGTTTCAAAAGAACTTACTTAATTATGGGCTAATAATGGGGAAAAAAGCTTATACTCAAATTCTGGAAAAACGCTCCAATAAAAACAATAAAAATGTGGATTTCAAACATGTTCGAAACATTACACCTGGAAGAGATGAGACTCCTCCTAGCAGGCAAAGCAGACCACTTCCAAAAGACGTGGTCTGCATTTATGGAACTATTACAAGCATAAGGTGCAATAGTAATTTAAAAAATAAACGGTACCAGGATCTGGTAACGGGGGTAAAAAAAACACGGTTGGTATATCCTTTTTTGCGGTGTTTTGTGTTATAATAGAGCGATTGTTTCTCCTTTTTTTTCTTTCCTTTCTAAGGTCTATTTCCTTTCTTTACTTCCTTCTCTAACTTCTTCTCTAAGGGGCTTTCTTTTCCCAACACTTTCCTGCACCTTCACGACTCTTGCTCACTTTCCTTACTTCTTTTATTTCTACCTTTTTTAAAGCTCGAAAAATGAAGTGGTACAACAAATGTAATAGGATATATGTGATGTGTATTACTGTAATTTACTGTACTTCTAATAAAAATAAATAAAAATTAAAAATAAATTTAAAAAAACCTTGGCGTGATATTTGACTCAGCATTGAAATTTGACAAACAAGTCAATGCCGTGGTAAAAGCTAGCTTCTTCCAGCTTCGGACAATAGCTAAAATAAAACAATTCCTCAAGTTTGATGACCTCGAAAAGATCATCCACACATTTATCTCATCCCGCCTCGATTACTGCAACTCCCTTTCCACTGGCATCAGCCAATTTTCCCTGTCCCGCTTGCAACTGGTCCAAAACGCTGCAGCGGGACTCCTGACGGGCACCCGAAAAAGTGACCACATCACCCCGATTCTGGCCTCTCTCCACTTGCTCCCTGTGCGGTTCCGAATAAATTCGGGCTTGCCCCCACCTACATCAAAAGTCTGCTGACCCACCACACCACCTCCAGGTCCCTCAGATCGGCCGAATTGGGGTTACTAAACATCCCACATAAGCTCAGGGGCGACCGCGCCTTTGCGGTTGCAGCTCCTAGACTGTGGAACAGCATCCCTCTTCCCATCAGAACTGCCCCCTCCATCGACTCTTTTAAGTTGAGACTAAAAACTCATCTTTACTCTCAAGTCTTTCTAGATGTCCTCTGAGGGAGGGCTATATGTATGTATTTATGTATGTACTTAATCTATGAACCAATGTTGTATAACGTTAGTACCTCCACCAATGTAAAGCACTTTGGTCAGGAGAGTTGTTTTTTAAATGTGCTATAGAAATAAAAGTAACTTGACTTGACTTGACTAGAAATCCTGGTGGCAGAGCCTAGTACCAGGGACATTGTCTCGAAGTAAGAAGTAAACGACAGGACCAGAAGGAGAAAATCCTAATTTCAGAGATAATCACATCTTTGGAATCCCCATTCCCAGGGGAGCTGTGGGTGCTGAGTCACTGATCATATTCAAGGCTGAGTGACTTAATTTAGCATTATAGACAATCAAGAGCTACAGAGATCAGAGGGGATTTGAAGCATATCCTTCAAACGGAAATAATCTTATTGAATGGCACATCTGTGTCCCACATAGGAGATTAGTGGGCAAAATTAGAGCACATGGTATTGGGGGTAGAGTGCTGACATGGATAGAAAATTGGTTGGCTGACAGGAAACAAGGAGTAGGGATTAACGGGTCCCTTTCAGAATGGCAGGCAGTGACTAGTGGGGTACCACAAGGCTCGGTGCTGGGACCGCAGCTATTTACAATATACATCAGTGATTTGGATGTAGCGATTCAAAGTAACATTAGCAAATTTGCAAATGACACAAAGCTGGGTGGCAGTGTGAACTGTGAGGAGGATGCTATGAGAATGCAGGGTGACTTGGACAGGTTGGGTGAGTGGGCAGGCATGGCAGATGCAGTTTAATGTGGATAAATGTGAGGTTATCCACTTAGGTAGCAAAAACAGGAAGGCAGATTATTATCTAAATGGTGTCAAGTTGGGAAAAGGGGAAGTACAACGGGATCTTGGGGGTCCTTGTTCATCAGTCAATGAAAGTAAGCATGCAGGTACAGCAGGCGGTGAAGAATGGCATGTTGGCCTTCATAACAAGAGAAGTTAAGTATAGGAGCAAGAGGCCCTTCTGCAGTTATAGAGGGCCCTAGTGAGACCACACCTGGAGTATTGTGTGCAGTTTTGGTCCCCTAATTTGAGGAAGGACATTATTGCTATTGAGGGAGTGCAGCTTAGGTTTTCAAGGTTAATTCCCGGGATTGCGGGACTGTCATATGCTGAGAGAAAGGAGTGGCTGGGCTTGTATACTCTGGAATTTAGAAAGATGAAAGGGGATCTTATTGAAACATATAAGATTATTAAGGGTTTGGACACGCTAGAGGCAGGAAACATGTTCCCGATGTTGGGGGAGTCCAGAACCAGGGCCACAGTTTAAGAATAAGTGGTAAGTCATTTAGAACGGAGATGAGGAAACACTTTTTCACACAGTTGTGAGACTGTGGAATTCTCTGCCTCAGAGGGCGGTGGATGCCGGTTCTCTTGATACTTTTAAGAGAGAGCTAGATAGGGCTCTTAAAGATAGCGGAGTCAGGGGATATGGGGAGAAGGCTGGAACGGGGTAGTGATTGGGGATGAACAGCCATGATCACATTGAATGGCGGTGCTGGCTCGAAGGGGCAAATGGCCTACTCGTGCACCTATTATCTATTGTCTATTGTCTATATCAGACTCAAGGGTGTCTAGGGGGTGTCTATATGATCTACTATTGCTCCTATTTCTCAGTAACTGGGAAATAATAATTTCCTATCATCTAGTTCAGCAGACGTCAGAAATTATTTTCATTACTGTGTCTCTTTCAAAATCAATGTTTTTCTGTGCCTGTCTTAAACACTGTAATTATAGATCAAACTTAACTGGTAAGATTTTCTTCTTCAAGTATTTCTAACGGTTCATTAATGATGCAAGTGCTGGTTGTTGTGGAGTAAGCAACATTAATAAGATTAATTTCCACCAAGGTGCCAGGTAATCTTCAGAAAGTGAATAAGAATATCGCTTTCAGAGGTTATATATTCCTGGAATACAATCAGACAAACTTTCCACCCAATATTTCTCACAGTCTCCTCTCTTGCCCAGTATGCAAACACTTCTATTTCCTGAGTTCATAGAAAGGTCATGATTTTTCCCCAGCAATTTAAGCGTCACTAACAATTTTCAGAATGGTACAAACCTTTGATGTGAGAAGCCTGAGATGAACCAGATACAGATGCAAAACATTTCTCATGATGCCAAAATTGAGATGCAGAAAAGAAAGACAGTCCTAGTGACGTACTCCAGCACTTGACTTACTCTAGATTTCAGCATTTGCTTCCTTGTATCCAGAGATAAGTTCATAACTTCTAGGAGCAGAATTAGGCCATTCAGCCCATCGTCTACTCTACCATACAACCATGGCTGATCTATCACATCTTATCTCACTCCACCCCATTCTCCGGTCTTCTCCCCATAACCCATGGCACCCTTACTAATCAAGAACCTGTCAATCTCCACCTTAGAAATATCCATTGATTTGACTTCCACAGTCATCTGTGGCACATAATTCCACAGATTCACCACCCTCTGATGAAAGAAATGCATCCTCATCTCCTTTCTAAAGGTTCATCCTTTTATTTCCGATAGCCTCTGGTCCTAGACTCTCCCACGAGTGGAAACATCCTCTCCACATCCACTCTATCCAGGCAATCCTACCAACTCCTTCCCTCACCTGTATCCATCTATCATTTGCCAGGCTTTGTCCCACCCCCACCTCTTTTCCTGCTTTCTCTTTACAATCAATTTGAAGAATGATCCCAACCCGAAACGTCACCTATCCATAGATGCTACCTGACCCACTGAGTAATTCCGGCACTTGGTATTTTACACAATATTCAAGCATCTGCAGTGTCTTGATAATACTTTCTCATCAAAATCAATCCAATCTGTTGTCTTATTTTGTTTGCATTCATTTGTTTGCACTGTTCTTGTGATCTTACTGATTGCAAGGGACGGTCACTAAGTCCAAAACCAATATCAAGCAGGTAGATGTCATTCTGTCGGGAGATGGAAGCTCTGCACTGCAGTTCTTATGTAAGATTTGTATCAAGCTAGATGCAGCAACACTGAAGGTAAGTGGCTAAGCTTCAAGTTAATCACTCTTCTTTGGAGAAAGATATCAAAAAGATAGAGCCTCAAGAGCTGATAGATTCCAGATGCTCTGAAAGTTTAATTGGCTAACTTAGATTTTTCCTGATCCATGAATCCAACACACACCACCTCTATTTTATCACTTGTTTATCAAGTGTCTTTAAAACTCATAAATATTTCACTGGAACAAAAGCCAGAATAAAAGCCGGATGTTAGCTGAAATTTTCCAACCAACTAATTTGTCAAGGCAAATACTCATCCTACGATAGTTGCATTTTGTTACTTGAAATTACCGTGAGGTAACTGTTCAATCGCATAAGAGTTTATTTATTTATAAAATGTATTCTTAAAAGTACGTTATAATAGGTAGCTTCAACTCAAATATCTAGCTTCCCTATTGACTAACCATTCCATGTCCTTAAATTGCAAACTGTTACCATTTTAAATTCCACAACTCTAAAAAAAATAATTTAATGAACCTTTAAAAACTACTTTCGATGCGTAATATTATCACATTGTAAAACTCCTAATTAAATTATTGCTCAGGTAGTGTACCTTTAATTCATAAGGTGGGGTTGAATGGCATAGAGATGGATAATTGAGGTCTGAGGCTTTTAGCTAGTGGTGGTTACTTCAATTACTGTTTGGAGATTAAATGATTTTTTTTAGTTTTAAAAAGATCTGAAAAACACAAATGGCTACACGAAAAACAATCATTTTCTCCACAACATTTGGATCAGCTAAAAATGTCACCTATTTATTTTGCTTTTAGAATGCCATGTGTTCCTGTCAAAATGTTACATTGACTATTAAGTCAATCAATAGTATGGCGTGGTGAATAAGGCCGGAGGAGTAAAATTACAACCTGAATGGATTCTCAGAGGCAAAACAAAGGGAAAATAAACATTGATCATTGAAATTAATCTGACCTTGAATCCTAGTAATGCAGTGCATTCCCCTGTGCATAGTGCTGTTACCCCCACAAATCCCCACAAGGATGGGCTTATTAGTTAGACTCCAATCAACCCACAATAGGGCAGAATGATAGGCTCAGCCCCATCCCTAAATCTGTAACTTAGTCTTGGATTTCCTTGTTTCCCAGTCGGTTCGTTCAAGCTCACTTGAATTTGAATGTCAAATTACTGGCAGGTCAGCATGAATCTGCTCTTTTGCAAGGTGATCAGAAAAGCACTGCACTTGATTATGTATGGTGGTTGGTTGAATTAATATTTTATTCAGTGTGTGAGCTGCTAAATGTAGGACTTTTAATTATATGTAAAAATCATACAGAACTGGTTCTAAATTAACAATAACGACAATTCTGCTTTAATAAAATTGTAGTTTCTGTGCACTTTGAATGTATACCTTCATTTAATTGTATACTGACTGCCATCTTTCTAACTAATGACAATACAGGACATGAAAGAAATGCAAGGGCTAAGTTGTATAGCATTTTCTTTCTCATATAATATAAATTAAGTGGAAGCTCAAGATCAAAAATTCAAATATGTGATCAAAGATATTATACCAGGCACATCTTTGGGAATTACTCGAATTTAGAAACTGCTGAACTTTATTGCATCTCATTAATTCTCTCCTCTGCCCTTATGATTTGTTTTGAGTTAACCCACCTTCCAACAGTGCTTCCCTTTCAGTAATATTCCCTAAGGGAAAGATATGTCCAGTGTACAAATTACTGAATGTTACTACCGAAGAGGAGGCCATGTGTCACAGAGTGTATGTGTTGGTTAAAATGACAATCCAGCCATTTCGTAACTCTTGCTCCATCATTTTGTAGAAACAAAATACAAAAATTTCCAAATACAAATACAAATATCTTTCAAGAATGCATTTCTGCTTCTAGTGGACATTCAGATGTTAAGTTTCAGATCCCCACCACATGTTGGAAGTATAATATTCTCCTTAACTTCATATTTCCATTGAATGTTCCAGACCTTCACTGGAAACATTCAGCAGGTCAGGCAGCATCTTTGGAAAGAGAAATGATTAACATTTCAGTTCTGAGGCCCTTGATCTAAACTCTGAAAACAGGTTATTTTTAAATTGCTGAAAGGTTGGAGAAGGAATGGTTTGAAGAAAGGAGATATCTCTGACCGGCTGAAGCCAGGATTGCTATACTCATTCGGCTGTGCATGGCGCAGTGTAGTTATTACCATAGGTTAACAAACAAATTTAGAGAGAAGGGAAGCAAAGAAACATGTAGGAACTGTGAACTGCAGATCAAAGCCACGGCTAACATCTGAAATAAAATGAAGAATGTGGGAAAGATCAGGTCACATCTATGGTGAAGGGGAAAATCTAGGTTAAGATTAGAGATGAAATGGACAATTCTGAAAGCAAGCTAGCTGAAATTAAAATAGTTGCAAAGAGGCCCATTGCCATCAAATGCTCATCATACGTTAACCCAGTCATCCCCGGGTTAATTCACGTAAATGTCCTCTGGACCCTCTCCAATGCCAGCACATCCCCCCTCAAATATAGGGCCCAAAACTGGTCATAATACTTCAAATGCAGACTGACCTGTTCCTTATGTTCCTTATAAGTTCCTTATAACTTCCTCAGCAGAATCCCCAAATCCTGGGGTGTCGCACGTGACTGCGCATTCGTGCCTACGTCACCACGCAGAGAG